>NW_003314372.1:0-10949 GCF_000143415.4 Selaginella moellendorffii
GTTACTTCATTATTGAAGCGGAAGAACTTTGTTAATCGTATTGTTCAATGGGCTTTGAAGCTTTAGACATATGATTTTAATATTGTTCATCGCCCGGGGAGTTCTATGGCTGATGCTAATGCCCTTTTTGGAGCTCCTCTTCCTTCTTCACTCTCTTCTCATGTTTTTGAAGAGCCTGTTGTTTTAGCATCTGTGGATTTTCTAGATAAAGATTCTGTGCCTAGGGAGTTCTATGGCTGATGCTGATGCCCTTTCTCGAGCTCCTCTTCCTTCTCCACTCTCTTCTCATGTTTTTGACCAGCCTGTTGTTTTAGTATCTGTGGATTTTCTTAATGAGGATTCTGTGCCATCGGTAGTTGTTGTACTTGATGTTCAATGTCCACAAGGCATAGAGCAAGATCTACCTTCTCTTGATGAGGTTTGCAAGGCTCAAAAGATTGAGCCATGGATTCAAAGGCTTCAAGATGGGTTTAAGAATTTTGTATCACTTACTAATGACTTGCCATTCTGGCATTTGCATTCTCAATATCACCTTGAAGATAGCCTTCTTTATTTTGTGGGGATAGATCCTGATGATCATTTATGGCTGGTGGTGCCTTCCATCTTTATTCCACGGTTTCTTCATACCTACCATGATTCTCCTATCCTAGGCGGGCATATGGGACATCGTCATATGACCAAGAAGCTGTGCAAGTCTTTCTATTAGCTAGAGATGCAACATAATGTTATCCGGTATGTGCATAGCTATGTTTGGTGCCAAGCTCATAATACTCCCCTTCATTCTGCAAAAGGATAGTTAGAGTCAATTGCAGTTTCCTGTCCATTTGAGTTAATGGCATTTAATCTTATAGGACCTTTTCCATGATTAACTACTGACAATGAATATGTTATTATTGCTTCTAACTATTTGACTTGTTGGGTGGAAGTTGGTGCTCTTGCTAGCACCTATGCAATTACTGTTGGATACTTCTTCCTCAATCGAGTGGTGTTCTAGTATTCTTGTCTAGAGCAAATTCTTTCGGATAATGGTCCCGCATTTATGGCTGAAGCATTTCATGTTTTGACCTCTCGGTTGGGGATATACCACACTTTCATGAGTGTTTATTATCCATAGTCAGATAGTTTGGTGGAACGGCTCGTTTGGCATTCAAAGAAATGATCGCAAAGTATGTGAACTTTTAGCATTCGGATTGGAATGGTTATTTGCCATTTCTTCAATATGCATATATCACAAGGGTGCAAAGTTCTATTGGTGCTTCACCATATAAACTTTTATATAGTCATAATCTAATATTACTAATGGAAATGGGTTTATCTTTGCGATTGCCACGAGCTATTGATGCTAGGTCGTGGGATCAGTATTTGATGAGCTTTCTTCCACTTATCCAAAAAGAGTTTGTTGAACACTTAAGCCAGATACAATTGGGACAATAACGGCATTACAACTCCCATCATCATTCACCTGCAGAGTACAAAGTGGATGACTTGGTGTTAGTCTATTTTCCATATCTTATGGTACATGATTTATCTAAAGGGCTCCATGCTCAGTGGAAAGGACCATTGTGGCAAGTTGGATCACAAGTTTATAAGGTTGGACATGACATCTAGCAAGCCGATCCTCCAGAAATTGTGCGTAGTGGTTGAAACACTTTGTATAAAGGGATTATGAACAACTGATACCACCTACAGATCCGCCGATGCCTCCTCCTAACATTCCTTTAGATCCAGGCCCATCTACAAGAGAACCCTGATAGTCTTCCATTATTCCGAGAGAAGGGGATGATGTGAGGTCCAAGTGTATGGCTACAATATTGTATATTATAATTAGCATAGTGGGATTTTGGTAGCTGTTAAATTGGTTGGCAAAGTTCTTTCTTTCCTTTCAATTTAGCTTTGATCCATGCATGTTTCTATTGCTAGACAACTGATACAAACAAACTTGTCGACGAATGCTTGTAGTCTTGTGCCTCTCCTGAATGTTGCCTCACTGTGTAAGAAGAAATCATGCTTCTTTGCTTCATTTATAACCAAAAATTCATTCAAAGACCAATGCCCCTGATTTCCAATTGGTTTCAGAAGCTTTGGTGGAGTGGGAGTAGTAAAATTCCCCTTGCTGAATTGAGAACCATCATACAGAATCTTGCTGACATTGAGTGGAGAACATGATCTCCAAGTCATTTGGCTGCTGCTCTCCCATTTTGCTCAAAACCCTAAAACCAAGAATTGACACATCAGCAATAGTGGCAGGAGGAAATAATTGACATATTAGCATTTTAGCCTGCTTGCAAGTTTGACAGTGGTCAATTGGCTGGGCCGGTTTTGAAAAACATTCAAATTGATTTCATTGTCACAATGCCACTATTAAAAAAATGACAGTGATGGTGACATGTACTAGGGCAACATCACTTCAAATTGCTGATGTAGCCATCACAATTTGACTATGATGGTCAGATGTGCAGCATCTATTAAGATGTTGGAAGCTTTAGAATTGCACTTCAAGCTCCTGTCCTTTCACTTTTTGGGTTGTACGAATCACTCCATGCTGTTGTCCTTTTACTTCTTGGGCTATATGCTTGGGAGTGGTTTCATGCTTTGGTTTTTTACGCTCTTTAGCTATATGTTTGGGAGTTTCATGAGTGGTTGCTTTTTCTGTAAAAGATTTTTCAGGATGGTGTTCAAGTTGACAACCATGAGATGGTCATTTCACCTCTGAATGTGAGTGTGATTTTGTATTTGACACTTGATAGATTTGACAAGCTCCATCCCTTTGTGTGGTGGCCTAAGGCTCTGAACTTGGGTTCCGCTCCACTGCCCTTGGCCCAGGTGGCTAAGGGTTACAGTTCCGCTTTGTAGTTATCCTATTGTAAAACACCATATAAAAAGTGAAAACCACGTGTGATATATTTGCAAAGCATATATAAAGGACTTTAAAGCTCTTGAGTGGAGAGACAAATACGTAAATCAAGCATGTAAATGAGGTGATGGAGGATGTATTATACTGTAGCATTCACCAAAAAGAAAATTACATTGATCTTCTAAACAAACTTGATTCAGATGTGGTTGATTTGGCCACCATGGTATGTAAGTAAAATTTGCAAGTAGCTCAAGAAAGGGTATAAAAGCTTGCTAATAAGCATTATTAATTTTGGGAATATAAGGTGGGAGACCTCGTTTTTGTGCAAATAACTTTCCATCAAATGAGTGATAAACATTTTAGGGTTTTTGCAAAGTGGGATAAGTGATAAACTTTTTCACAAATATATTGGTCCATAAAAAGTGTTGGAGTGCATTAGTTAAGTGGCTTATCAAGTGTGGCTACCAGCTAAAGTGAAAATTCATCTAATATTATATGTTGGTCAATTGAAGTGTGTATTATTTTGGAATGAAAGGACCTTCTAGATGTATATAGTTATAGATGATGGATCATGAATTTGAGTAAAGTTCCCTAAAAAAGGTGATCATCAATATGACTTATCTTTAAGATAAAGACTTTGTTGGGGGAAGAATTTTTACATGGTCAATAGGTAAGATTAAGGCATGGTAGAGCTTTTGAGGTAACTTGGGGGTGCTTAAGTGGTAAAGAATTTCAAAATGTTACCCAAACAAGGTTAAACCTCTTTATATTTGTTATTTAGCTCCAAATCTTAACAATATATCCATCCCTCTCATGCTTCAGGGTGAGCATTGCAAAACTTTCAAAATAGTATATAATCTTTAATATTTTCTTATTTGAGACATTTGATTTGAGATGTTAATACCAAACAAAGTGACACTCTAAGAGCCAGTGGCAGACTTCTCCCACACCAAGGTTCATGTGTAGCACTTTGAATGAAATGTGGGATGGGTCAAAGCCTGAGGTGTCCAAGTGACAAACTGCAGGAACCTCCACAAGCTTGCTGCAAGATTGTGAATATGGTTTCAGTGTCACCATAAGCGAATTGTATGGCACATGTAGAGTGCATATGGAAATGTCATGGGATGACAAGCTAGAGTCCCATCTGTAGCAACCATAGCCTTTTCTACCACCTCAAATTCCCCTCCACATCGCTCACAGTGTTTATGACATGCTTCAAATCGGGCCTGCTGACTATTGAAGACGCTTGCTCCAGGATAGTCTTCACGGAGACATGGCACGCCTTGATCTCGTCCTTGATGCTGGCATCCATAGAACACATGCTCAAGCTGTCCCACATTGCCTTTGATACAGAAGACTGCATCAGGATTTGCATCGTTGGCAGCAGTCGTGAGAAACCATGGTTCCAAGAACTGGCTCAAGGAGTGAATGCATGAACATACTGGGAGGAATTGAGTTGTCCCAGAGGAGAGGCGGTGGCAGCCGACAAGCATGTTCATCTGGAAGAAAAGCTTGGGGGATCAAATTCCAAGGTTAGATTCCATTGCACTCCTGGCAAGGTGATGATGCTGGCGGTGATGATCAATGTGGTGGCACACAGGAAGCCGGCTTTTTTTGCACGACTCGAGTGACATGGTGCCGGAAGCATGGATTTCCCGCTTGATGCGCATTTTGGAGGCATCATCCAAGGGCGACAGCCTCTCCAGTATTGAGCCAGGAAGGAGACACCCCTGCGTCAAAAACAAAAGTAAGAGTTGAGAATGAGCGAGAGCTCATGACTAAGAGGCTCTTGAAGCTGACCACATGATGCACGAGAGAAATCGCAAGCAAGATACGTAGCAAAACGTGACCGCCAATAGACATGGAAATGATAAAGGCTTTTGCCTACGCCCGTTCATTTATTCAATTTCAAAATAAATGTAGTTTAATAAAGCAGAGTTTCGTTTAACAGCTTGTTAACAAGAGAAATAGAGATTCGGTAAACAATACAATCAATACTTGAGCATGGACACAAGGATTTTGCGAGTAGGCTCGAGCTTGGAAGTGGAATGTCTAGAATGGAGCACATGAGAATTTTCCAGCATGAGCACGTCCCCTTGCTCCCACTGCACAGCAAATTGTTTCTCCTGCATGATTTCACAGGCGGCTTTGATAGCATCCGTGGGCATGGCTGTCTCGTCTCCAAACTCAACATATGGCTCGCTAGAATCACGGACGTAGCTTGATCCAATCGCATTAAACCATGCCTTCTTGCCGCTTGGAAGCTGCTTGATTGCTGGGCAAGGCCCAAGGTAGAGCTTCACGAGTCCATTCTCAAGCTGCTTTCTCTTGTACCCATTCATATTGCTGAAGGAAAGAAATCTCATATAACTATCCATTGAAGAAGAATGTGGTGTGGTACCTGCCATATTTTGGTTGCTCCGATGCTGGCACGGTGAAGCAATATATCGCTCCCTTGTCCTCCAAATCTTGAAGAAAGCTAGGGAATTTTTTGGACAAGTCCTCGTAGACATCATCCCCTCTCACAATGCCCGTCGCGCCACCACATCCTTGGGGCGGTGCAACCTCGCAGTAGAAAACAAGCACGTCGGGAATGACGGGCATCTGCAAGGAAAGCTTCACGACTGGCAAATTTCTCTACTGTCCAAGCTTACATAAGTAATTTCGTTGTGGAAGCCGATTGGAATCTCGAGAGGGAGGTCGTCATTTGCTGTGTAAACCGAGCCTTTGACGTGTTTCCGATCTTGGCTCCCAAAGTGATCATGCAAGATCTTGTAGTCCAGAGCTTTGATAACTTGATCAAAATCCGCTGCGTCTTTCACCGGAAATCCTCTTAAGAGCAATGCTCCATTGCGAGCGAGCTTGTCATGGATCCAGGCTTTGTGCTCCTGGACCTTGGATATGAAGTCATCCAGCGGCAACTCTCGTTCGTCTGGATTTGGCACCACAACAGCAGGGAACTTACCAAACTGGTCCTCCATAAGTGCCGGCGGCGGATGCAAGCGAGAAACCCTAACGTTAGGGTTTTTCCCGTCGCCATGGAGGACTAATCGATTGTCAACTCATCAAATTATAATAAAATCATGTCAGAAACCATAAATATCTAGAAAATGTCATCTGAAGCATTCTAGAGCTATATGATTGATGCAATACCTTTAAACCTAAAGCCAAGGTAACCAATCTATTTATATATTTTATAATATATGGACTCTGAGTTAGATGCTTTATTTTGTCCACTACTATGTGAGTTGTTCATATGTCAAGTTGGCACCATGATCCAATGCTAGTTGGTGTGTCATTATTCAACATGTGGTCATTATAGTGTGTCATTATTCATTCTGATACAGTGGGCCAGGCTCGAAGAAATATTGTCTTTTGATAGAACTTCACGACAAAATTGTTCATTTATCAATGAACAGTTTTCCTCTTTTCCAAAAAGAAAAATAAAATGAGCTGAATTAGAAGTTTCTTTGTAGTTCAGTAAACATATGCAAACCTAAAGTTGGCCATGAATTGACTTTTCACATGATATTTTACTCTGGTCTTTGCGCTTTCTGGCACCAACACTATTTAAGAAAGTGGCTTCATATTGTAATATACAAAACACTCATGCAATTTCATTTGTTCTAGTGTTGTTCTTCACTGTAAGTTTTACAGTTGCTCTAGATGCTCTTGACATTGTCTATTTCGTTTTTCAGGCGACTTTAGCTCTCCGAATCGAAATAGATGCTGTTGAACAATCAACAACGAACCCAACATCTATTCTGAAGGAGGTTACAGAAACGAAGGCTAAAGAAGAGAACACAACTCCAGAACTCAAGCAATCAATCAATCCCGAAGCCCCGTTATTCTATGCCAAGCAAGCAGTGAATCCCGAAGCCCCCTTACTCTGTGCCAAGCAAGCAGTGAATCCCGAAAGCCTGTTTTTTTATGCCAAGCCAGCAATGAATCCCAAGGTCCCCAAGCAAGCAGTGAATCCCGAAAGCCTGTTTTTTTATGCCAAGCCAGCAATGAATCCCACCCCAAGCAAGCAGTGAATCCCGAAGCCCCCTTATTCTATGCCAAGCAAGCAGTGAATCCCGAAGCCCCCTTACTCTATGCCAAGCAAGCAGTGAATCCCGAAAGCCTGTTTATCTATGCCAAGCCAGCACTGAATCCCAAGGTTCCCAAGCAAGCAGTGAATCCCGACAGCAATGAATCCTGAGGTCCCCAAACAAGCACTGAATCCTGAGGTCCTGCTTCTCTATGCCAAGCAGTGAGTATGAATGTATGTGAAACTGGATTTCTTTTTCGTGTGTGTGTAACCACCAACGTCCTGAAGTTTCAAAATAAAAATGATATTATGAAATATTTCGAATGGGGTTGAGGCTGTCAACTTTATAAGACCAACTTTAGCAAACTCTAAATCCAGATGTATGATATATTAGTTAATTGTCGACAGTATGTAAGATGATATTTTTTGGTATCTTTTTGCTAAAGGAATCCCAATGGAAATGAAAATAGCATAACTTAAGCTGAAAGGCATGTAATTAAAGTGTGATGAGTCAAATAATGATGGAGGTGTGGAAGTATCAGTAATGAATTGTAAAACTTGACAATTATGAAACAACTAAGCAAAAGGTGTAACACAATTGATTGAATTAGTAAAAGTTAACTACCCAAGACTTTTTATTAGGATAAAAAAGTTAAATATATATCCCACGAGGGGATAAATTGTTTATGTTGTGATATAGTAAGTCAAATGTCATAAAGGGAAATGCTCATTTTCAAAGATTTTCATTATTAGGACACCTAAACACTCTAAAACAACAAAAAGTGGTGTTTAGTGTTATAAGGGCATTAAATAACGCCCAAGGGACTAAGTCCCTAACGAATAATGGATAAAAAGTGTTATTCAATATTTAAAGTTGCGGAGACAAGAAAAATCCATCTATCTGGACAAAGCCAAAAAAGATTTTGGCAAGGCTAGTGACAGGTATATAAAGATATGTAAGTAACAATGTTAATCCCAATGTGTGGGATTACAAGGTGAGCATATCCGAATTGAGGAACCACTTCCAAAGGTATCGCATAGGTTCATCCCTAAGAATACTTATTAAGGCATGATAGAAAGTGCAAAGTTATCCTCTTAGTCTAGAGGAGAATAACTGAAAGAAATGTTTAAGACCAAAAACAAGTAGTAAAGGGATAAAATTGAACTATAGTAATCGAAAAATAACCGAGAGTGGTTATGCAAGTTGGGAGTGAAGAATTAAGTGGGTGCTCGAAAGTGTTGTTATTGTCAACCATAATGCCATGGAAAGTTTAAGATATGGAATTGTTCATGTTAAACTGTATAGCAATTAAAAAGCTTGCAAAAGGAGAGGCTTTAGGAAATTAAAGGACAGAGTCCCTTCAAAGTTCTCAAAGACAATTTTAGGTAGATTAGTACCTAAAAAGACAAATATAAATAGTTCATAGAATGCAAGAAATCAAAGTGGTACAGTAGAAGTGTGGTTATTGAAGCTTGCCATGAGGTGAGGCTATAAGGTTGAGGAAATAGTTTTTGAGTGTTCAAAGAATGGCTTTGAATGAAACTCAATAGTTAAGGACTTTCATGCTTATGCATGAAACCATGTTACACTAATCAGATGGCTTGCTAAGCGAGATTAGCAAATCAGGGGAACAAAGACCCTAGTTGAAGGTGTTGACTTCAAAAGGGGTGGCCCATAGGGCCAAGTATAGACAAATCCATGCATGATCATAAATTTGTTAAGTGAGAAGATTTGGTAGTTTAGAGGAAGTAAGTTCTTAAGTTGTGATCCATAAACCGTTTTAGGTATAAGTTGGTGCATCAATATAGGGAATCATGCCAGGCATCATATGTGATGCCATTCGTAGATGCATATATGGAGGTTAAATTTGAGTCCCAACCCTATAGTGCTTGGGTTCGAGTCTTAAATCAATAGGGCATAGTAATGGTTTGGAATATGAGGACACTTATTTTTCGGTGGTCATAGACTTTTAATAAAGAGACTAGTTTGGGCACACCGCCAAACAAGGGATGCCCCAAAGTTGTGATGCACAGTTAGATTGCTTAATGTGAAAGCTTAGCATATATAACTTAAACACCTTGATGCAAGTGGCACCAAGGACGTGGTGAATGAGATAGGGACATCTAGTCTTAGTTGTTATGGACCCTTGGTTGAAAGGGCTGGCTTGCGTGCACTGGCAAGTGTGAAGAATGCCCCCGAGGTCATAGTCAACAAGTTAAAGGTCTGGAAGACCTAATGCCTATTAGTAAACCTGTTAAGGTGTCAAAGTTAAATCACTAGATTATCTTATGGCTAAACAAGGATAAAGTCCTTGTGAATTTTCTAGTTCAAAGTGTTGATTTGAACTATTGGTAATCGTATGGCTTGGTCAAAGTGACCAAGTGAGAAAGACACCTAAAGGAACTGAATTGTAACAATACAATAGTATGGTGAGTCCAAGAAAATAGTCCCTAAGAAAAAGACTTATGGGTAGGTCTCATGAATAGAGCCCAAATGTTAAAGATACCTATTATGGGTAAACACCCTCTAGACTTGGCAAAGCAGAGCTTTTGCTATGAAATGAAAAAGATATCTCAAGGATGGAGGTAGTGATTTTATGTTGCATGGTGCAACAATCAAAGGATAGGAGCAAAAGATTAGTGGCTGAGATTAGGCCATAGAAATCATTAGAAGGAATCTAAATAGAAAATTTAAGCAATGCTAATGAATTGTGGGAAAATAAATATGTTTCCAAGGATGAATTCCTAAATGCTCCAATTTGGCGAAGGTAAAAGCTTTAAAATATATGAAGTGGTAAAGTAGCTAAATGATAGGGCCATGGATAGGCCTAGTATGAGTTATGGATAAGTGGAACTTAGTGCTAACGGTGGCATAAAATGAAAGAGAAGATGATGATGGCCTCTAGTAAAGAACTTCCTATAACCGGTGCAATACAAAGTGTCAGACACACATAGGAAATTGACTCGAGATGTCAATATTAAAGCTCTAGAGTGCAATGGTTATGTTAGTAGAAGCTGAGACTACTCTTGAATGACTAGTAAAATTGAAAACAAGTTTAGCATGAACTAAATAAACAAAAAAAAGGGGGGGAAGGACCACCATCAGTGGTCTAATGAGTCTTTAAGTTGGAAAGACTATGCTCTTTAGAGGATAGACAAAGCATAGTGAGCCTTTGGTGTCAAACCATTGATAGATATTGGTTGGGTGCCAAAGATGAAAAGTGGTAATCCATGATAGGTTACTTTATAAAATGGTTTATCATTCAATGAGGATATTGAGCTTCATTTATAGGTGGTGGAATTATGAGACATAAATCCCTAATCCCCAAAGTAGAGCCGAAAGGGTGCCACATGGTGGTGGCCAACGCAGAAGCTAAACGAACGTAACATGTTTGGACTAAAAGCTTTGATTTGAAAAGTCGAAAGCAAGAGTGGAACTCCCAACAAAGGGCTTTAGGAATAAGCATGAACAAGCAATAAGTGAGTCTCTAGAAAGTGGACATAAAAGGACTAACACATGACACGTGGAAGAGTTTGAGATGGAGTCTAAGATGGACCTAAGATGGACCCGAGATGGAGTCTAAGATGGACCCGAGATGGAGTCTGAGATGCATCCGAGATGGACCCAAGATGGACCCGAAATGGAGTTCGAGATGGAGCCGGAGATGGACCCGAGATGAAGTCCAAGATGGAGTCTGAGTGGACCTGAGATGGAGTTTGAGATGGACTTGAGATGGAGTCTAAGATGGACCTGAGATGGAGTCCGAGATGGACTCGAGATGAACCCGTGATAGAGACCGAGACTAGAACTAAGACCGAGTTTGAGTCCAAGTTTGAGTCCGAGTCCGAGTCCAAATCTACAAGTTGTGGGGTGAAAGCCCAAAGTGATTGTCCCCTAGGGGGCCTGTAGAGGTTTCAAAAGTATAGTAGGCAGAATGTGAGGTTACACTCTAATGGAACTAATTTAGCTAGAAAAGGCTAGTGTGGCCCAAAAATGCTATACCCATGTGTTGGGTGATGATATAACCACTTGGGAGGTCAACGAGCCAGTTGCTTGACACT
>NW_003314372.1:16232-51005 GCF_000143415.4 Selaginella moellendorffii
CAGATACTTCCACGTGTCATGTGTTGGTCCTCTTGTGTCCCTTTTCTAGAGACTCACTTATTGCTCGCTTCATACTTGTTTCTCAAGCACTTCATTAGGAGTTCCACTCTCGCTCTCGACCTTTCAAGTTAGAGCTTTTAGTCCAAACGTGTTACACTTGTTTAGCTTTCGCTTCGGCCACTACCACATGGTGCCCTTTCGGCTCCACTTTGGGGCTTAGGGATTTGTGTCTCACAACTCCACCACCTATAGACGAAGTTTAATATTTTTATTGAATGATAAACTATTTTATAAAGTAATACTAGCCTCTATTACCCTTTCTATCCTTGGCACCTAGCCAATATTCATCAATGGTTTGACACCAAAGGCTCACCATGCCTTATCCATCCTCTAAGGAGCATAGTTTCTCCAAATTAAAGACTCACTAGACCATTTGTGGTGGTCCTCTCCTTTTATTGGTTTAGTTCTCGCTAAACTTGTTAGAGACATCTTCTCTATCTCAATCCCACTACTCATTCTCAAGTAGTCTCAGTTCCCATTAATATAACCTTTACACTTTGGAACTTTTAATTTTGATTTCTTAGAATCAATTTCCTGGGTGTCTCTGACACCTTGCATTGCACATTTTTTGCAACTCCACTTCCCCATCCTAGGAAGTTCTTTACTCGAGGGCACTATCATCCTCTTTTCTATTTTGTGCCATTTTTGGCACTAAGTTCCAATTATCATAATTTGTGGGCTATCCATGGCCCTATCATTTGGCTACTGCTCCCTCCCTTGGAGCTTCCACCTTCGCTAAATCGGAGCAATTGGGAATCCATCCTTGGAAACATATTACCTTCCCACAATCTGTTAGCATCCAACACATTAGTGTTTTTAATCTAACCTTGCCATTTGGGTTTTATCCCATGATTCCCATGGCTCTTTTCTTAACCACTAGTCTTTTGCTCCTATCCATTGATTATTGCACCAAGAAACATAGGATCACTACCTCCATTCTTGAGGTATTCTTTCGGTTCTATGGCAAAAGCTCCATTTTGCCAAGTCCAAAGGGTGCTCACCCCTAGTAGATCTCTTTAGCATTTTCTGTTATGGGCCTTATCCATGGCTCAACTTTGTGACCCTCCCTAAAGACTACTTTCTTTGGACTCACTATGCCATCATATTGACATAAATCATTTCCCTTAAGTGTTCTTCCCACTTGGTCACCTTGACCAAGCTACACCATTATCATTAGTTCAAATTAATACTCTAAACTAGGAACTTTATTCCTTACCTAAACAAGGACTTTATCCTTATTTAGCCACAAGATCACTTAATGATCTCATCTTGGCATTTTAACAAGTTTGCTAATAGGTAATAGGTCTTCCAGACCTTTAAATTGTTGACCATGACCCCAGGAGCATCCCCCACATCTGGCAGTGCACCCAAGCTAGCCCTTCTAACCAAGGGTCCATAGCAACTGAGACTAGGTATCCCCATCTCATTCATCACGTCCTTGGTGCCACTTACACCAAAGTGTTCAAATTAGATATGCCAAGCTTTTACACTAAACAATCTAACTATGCATCATGACTCCGAGGCATCCCCCACTTGGCAGTGGCCCTAAGTTAGTCTCCTTATTAAGAGTCCATGATCACCGAAAAATGAATATCCTCATATTCCAAACCATCACCTCGCCCTAGTGAGTTAGGACTCAAACTCAAGCACTAGAGGGTCGGGACTCGAACCCAACCTTCGTATATGCATCTACAAATGGCATCACTCATGATGCCTGATGTGACTCCCCACGCTGGTGCACCAACTTATACTTAAAGCGCACTACAAATCATAGTTTAGGAACTTAATTCCTCTGCATTGCCAAGTCCTCTCACTTGATATATCTGTGTCATGCATGGACTCCTCCATGCTTGGCTCCATGGGCTACCCCTTTTGAAATTAGCACCTTCAATTGGGGTATTTGTCCCCCCGACTTGCCAATCTCACCTAGCAAGTCATCCAACCACCGTAATACAGTTCATGCACAAGCGTGAAAATCTTTAACCATCGACTTTCGTTCAAAACCCTCTCTTTGAACACTCAAGAATTACTTCTCTAACCTTGATGTTTCGCCTCATGGCAAGCTTCAAGACTATGCTTCTGCTGCACCACTTTGATTTTGTGCGCTCTATAAACAATTTATACTTGGCTTTATAAGTACTTATCTATTTAGAATTGTTTTTGGGAACCTTCAAGGAACTCTATTCCTTAGTTTGCTAAGGCATCTCCTTTTTGCAAGCTTTCTAATTATTATATGGTCTAACATGGATAATTTTATATTTAAACTCTCTAGAGCATCACGGTTGCTAATAACAAACCACTCGAGCCCCCACTTGATTCTCCACTTCCAACTTGTATAACCACCCTTAGTTATACTCTTCAATTCCTATGGTTCGGTTCTATCCCTTTACTATTTGCTTTTTGGTTTTATATGGTTTCCTTCGATCATTTCATCCAAACTAGAGGATAGCTTTGCACTTTCTACCATGCCTTAGCAAGTATTCATAGGGATGAGCTTACTTAATAGCCTAAGGAGTGGTTTCTCAATTCGAGTATACTCACCTTGTAATCCCACACACTGAGATTAACGTTACTATTTATAGGCCTTTATATGCCCATGATTAGCCTTGCCAAAATCCCTTTTTAGCTTTGTCTAATTCCGATATATGGACTTCTCCTGTCTCCACAACTTTGGACGTTTAGATAATACCTATTATTCATCATTCGCTAGGGACTTAGTGCCTTGGGCTTTATCTAATGCCCTTACGACACCAAATACCACTTCTTAGTGTTTTAGAGTGTTTGGGTGTCCCAATAATGACCTTCTTTGGCAATAAGCATTCCTTTTATGACATTGACTTATTATATCGCAACATAAGCAGTTTATCCCCCATAAAGGTATGTCTAACTTCCTTATCCTAATAAAAAGTCTTAGGTAATTACCTTCTACTAGTTTAATTAATTATTTTTCATCTTTTTGCTTAGTTGTTTCATAGTTGTCAAGTCCTACAACTCATTGCTAGTGCTTCCACACCTCTATCATTATTTTGTGTCACCACACTCTAACTACATGCCTTCCAATTTAGGCAATGTCATTCCCATTTCCATTAGCTAAGTTCCTTTTGCTAAGTTCCCTCGCTAAGGTTACCACCTATGGTACCAACTCCTACTTGGTCCTACTTGGTTTCAGCTACTCACTGCACGAGCAACGGAGCGTTAGCCATCCATCCATGGATTCCCAATCTCTCCCAATCCCCCTCCCCATGTTAGATTGGACTTAAGGTTCGGCTACACTCCCCGCAGGCACAAGCAGCCAAGCACACCAAGCCTCCAGGTTCCTAACACCCCTTGGTACCACAAGACTTGATCATGGGACCCTCTAAATCCTAAGTTTTGGGTGCAACACTTGCTTCGGGACACCGGGGCGAAACACGGCCCGGTATGGGTACCTCTACCCCCCCACTTCCATCCCGAAGGAAGACCCAAGCCCCTAGGAAGGGCGAGGACCAATGAGCCACATAGTACTCAAGTGGGGCACCACTCCACATGAGCCGGGAGCACCGCAGTCGGTTTCCCTTTCGGGAGTGGGAGTTGCTCTTGAGCAGTTCCTTGGATGGCCCCTCCGGCACCAACCAAGTCCATACTCACTCCCACCCAAGGCCCCTCGGTCCCAATCTCAACCACAAGTCGGTTTGGAAGCCCCACTGGAGAGTCCCTTCAAAACTGGTTCCTGGACCTCACTATCCCTACTATACTTTTGGAACCCCTTGCAACCCCCCCCCCTGGGAGACGCATGCTTTGGGCTTTCACCCCTTGACCCGTATTAGTATTTGGACTCAGTCTCTGGCTCGATCTCGGACTCGATTTCGGATCCGACTTCGGATTCAGTCTCGGACTCGATCTCGGACTCGATCTCAGACCCGATCTCGGACCCGACCTTGGACTCGACCTCGGACTTGGTCTCGGACCCGATTTCGGATCTCGGACTCCGTCTCGAACTCGGTCTCGAACTCGGTCTGGAACTCGGTCCCCGAGTCGGCCTCGGACTCGATTCCGAACTCTATCTCGAACTCTGTCTCAGAGTCGGTCTTGGACTCGATCTTCGACTTGGTCCCATCCGATGAACTCTTTGTTATTTTGGTTATGCTTTCAAGGTTCCTTTAGCCTACGACACCTCGGCAAGTTGGTTCCTTACAACTCCACCACCCATAGAAGAAGTTCGATGCCCACATCGAATGTCTCTCTTTTTGATCCTACGACTTGTTGACCATGTCTCCGGGGGCATCCCCCCACTTAGCGGTGTGCCTAAGTTAGCCTCCCTGGCCAAGAGCCCATGACAACGGAATATAGGTGTCCCTATACTCCTCACCTCACCACGCCCTAGTATGGGGTCGGGACTTGAACCCAGCCTTGCTTTACTAGGGGGTTGGGACTCAAACCCAACCTCCGTAGAATACGTCTACGGATTCGACATCCCCGTAGGGAGTCAGGCGTAGCTCCCTACGCCTGGTCGACCTAGCTAACCCATGCTAATTAGCTTACCTTTGGCGCGCCTTCGGGTCCCAACATATGCCATTGCTCAACTTCACCAATTGATACTTTTAATTGAACTTTGCATAAGTACATAGAGTTCTGCCTTGCAGAAATTCCTCCACTAGATCTCGTGCGTTCGCTAGGTTCTCCTCCGGTTCCCATGTCGCTTCGCAGTGTGGAAATCCTTTCCACTTCATATGGAACTCTCTCACCTCGCGTCCTTGTCGCTTGCTCTTGCGCGCATTGAGGATAGCCTCGACTTCGTATTCCTCTTCCCCTTGGATAACCTTAGGTAAAGGCCTTACTTGGTCCTTGCGAAGCGGATCCTCAAAGTACGGCTTGAGTAAGTTCATGTGGAACACTGGGTGCATCTTCCCCATCTCTCGAGGAAGTCGGAGACGGTAAGACACTTTACTGATTCGTGCCTCAATCTCATAAGGCCCCACGAACCTGCTTAAGGAACTCAAGATCAATTCATTTACGGAATATATGCATTTTTACCTTTGGGTCAACTTCCAGCTGATCCCACTTGGTAGCCTGAGGTTCTTGGTGTTCAGCCACACCTTCTCCCCAGCTTGGAACTCTACATCCCGACGCTTCCGGTTCGCGTACTTGGTTTGCTTTTGTTGAGCTCATTCTAAGGAATCCCTCACTAGATTCCAAATGTTGAGTCTTTCCGCCGTGAATGCCTCCACTGCGGGTAACTCTCCATGATACTCGGCCACACCGAGCTCCACAGGACCTTCAATAGCTTGCCCATTGATGACTTCCCATGGACTCACCCCGATACTCGAATGTAGTGAGTTGTTATAACGCATTTCCGCAAGTCCCAAATGACTTACCCAATCGGTCTAGTCTCCCGAGACATAGCATCGCAAATAATCCTCTAGCTGCCTATTCACCCTTTCCGTTTGTCCGTCTGTCAAGAAGTGTTAGTGCCATCAACTTGACTTAATACCCCATACCTGTCTGTGGGTGATAGGCTGTGCTGAATTTTAATCCGCTGAAAATCGGTCCACCACCACGAATATCGCATCGAACCCCTTGCTTGGGGGTAGTCCTGTGATGAAGTCCATCGTAAGACATTTCCACGGACGATCTGGAATTGGGATGCTTTGCAATACGCCCCCACTAGCCTTAGTCATGGCTTTGACCTGTTGACATGTTGGACATGTCTTTACATAGTCTTGGACGTCCTTAGCCATATCTGGCTAGTGAGGGGATGGTCCAAAGTTGAGTTGAGCTCACGAGTTGAGCTCAATTCAGCGCAAGTCAATGTAAGTCAATACAGTCAACTATAACTTTTATAAAGAAAATTTATGTTAAAAAACTAAAAGTTTTGACAAACTTTAAAATATTAAAATATATAAATACCTAGGTTAAAAGTTTCTACTAGATTGAGTTATTTAGAAAAGATAAAGTTCATGAGAACCTATCTATTTCTTACTAAAGACTATCTTTACAATTATCATATTTTGATTTTTTTGTAATTTGTTAAAAAAAACCTAAATATGAATCAAGATAAATTTTTTAAAGGGTAGCCATTAATAGTGTATATTGGTAAGGCAATATATATTTATATACTATTCATTCATTCTAGAGTTCTTAAGTAAAATAAAAAGTTTATAAGTAAGAGTTGTAGGGCAAATCAATGTGAGAATATTAATTTCTTTTCATTATCACAATTTTCATATTACACTCTTAGTCCTTATTACCCATCCGGGAATGTAAAAACTATTATCACTTTTGATAAAAATGCTCATGTTACCTCCAAAACAACAGTCTAGAACAAAAGAAATGAAGAAATGAACATAGCCAAAAAAAAAAAACAAAAACTAACAAATCTACTCTAAAGAGTTTTCTATAGAGTAATTTATATATTAATTCATATAAAAAACTCTACTTGTCTGCCTATAGTGCAATCCTCCTATATGAGAAGACCAAGTTATATTTTTGGGATGAATCCCCACTAGCATTTTTCGAGAGTCATTTGTGAATAATAATAATAATAGAAATCAAAATCTTTTAAAAGACTCAAAAGTGATATCATATCAAAGAATCAAGTTTATCTACATTTCCAAAATTGAAAGGTAATCTCACATAAGAGAATGCATATGGGCTTGCATGCTTGCATACTTTGCTACTATAATATAGTTTATATTTCCCTGTTGTGTATTTTTCTAGAAAGTTGGCACAAGTGTAGAAAAGAATATATATAGATGGTCATTAGAATGATAAATATTCTAGCATGTGTATCTAGAATTCTAGAAGCTCTTCTATTCGTAAGTAGACTATAATTATGAAATCTCATTTTTGAGATTGACATTTCAGGAATCTGAGTATTATTAGTGTCATAATAAAAAAACTTCATTCCCAAGACTAAAAATTAATATATAAATGCCAAGAAAAGTTAGTTATTATAGTATTTTTATTATTCTTACGCTCCTAAAAATTTTAATATAGAAATGGCTCAAAGGAAAGTCATTGCTACTCATACGTGAGTCCCTAACACCTCATATTAGTCTCCACCTTCATCCTAAGGTTTACCAACATTCCACATTCACCTCCACCATAACCACATTACAATCTTCTTTCTATTGAGGGTTCTTATGAAGTTGAACTAGAGCTTGCTATATACAGAATTTTGAATATTGTTACTAGAGAGAGATTACCTTCAACATTTCAAGAGTAGTGCCACATATTTTTTGCAAGATCATGCTCTTGATATGGCAAGACTGCTTAAAATCACAAAATGCTATTATATTCAATGTCTAGTATGCTAATTTTTTTTTTAGACAAAAAAATGTTTTCGTTACAAATTTTTCTTAAACACTATAATAATTGCCTAACAATGAGTATAGAAAGTGTGGATGTACAATAAATTCAAGAATAAATTATGGACACATACCCATTATTGCTTCATGGTGAGGAATAATATCCCCTTGGGAAACAATACATTGGTTAGTGTAGAATATAGGTTTTTTAAGCTATTGACAAAGTTAATGATGGGGAGTTTCCTCAAGTTGAAATCTACTACACCCAATCCATAGAAGAGCTCACTCTTGATTTATTGGGAATTAGTGAACAAATTGAGAGTTTAATTCTAAGATGCCTAATATGCCTTTTCTTTCTTGGGTCAGGACATTTTTATGGGATTTTATAGTTTTCTTGAGCACTATCACAACTGCTACATAAATAATGTTAACACTTCATATATAATTGTTAACAAGATATTGAAGGATGAGATATCAACACACAAGCATTACAAACTGATGGTTGCATGTGAAAATACCAATTTGCAATTATGGAATATGATATTAACATTGATAACTAACACTGACACTATTACCGACATTTTGATTTATGACAAGATTTTCTTTTCAAGTAAAGATTCATTTAACTTTCTTCTATCTCATCATCAACATATCATTTCCTTCTATGCCTCCTTCTATATTGGGATTGTGCTCATTTTGCATTTGTTAAGCCATAGCTTTTACATACTTTGGGAAACTTCTAAAACCTCTATCTCTAGGTGATAGTGATCTATAAAACAAAACAGAACATGTATTGAAATCTTAATAAATATAATTTACCTCTTTGAGGTTAGAGGTAGTTCTAAGCCAATGTTTGAATAAATGATGTTGCTCAATAGCAAACACCAATCTACCAGAATCATATGCTACCTTCACTATAAAACCATTATTTATTGTGCAATCAATCACAATACTATCTAGTGGGTAATAGAGCTTAAGAAAAACTTGCATTGCTAATGGAGTTTCAAATCAATGCCTAGGAATGTATTGCAGATCTACTCAACTACAAGATTCGATATGATGTTAGTGGCACTATTGAGCTCACCCGAGGCCAAAAACTACCCAAGGTGGCAAGCTTGAGTTTGACCTTGGGCAGTTTGGGGGTCCAAATGCTTGAGGTTATTTGAATAACCTCGGGCCCTCGAGGCCAAAAACTGCGGGAGATGGTGAGCCTGAGCTCGATGTCAGGCAGTTTTGGTGTCTGGGGGCCCGAAGTTATTTGAATAACCTCGGGCCCTCAAGGCTAGAAACTGCCCGAGGTGGCAAGCTTGAGCTCGATGTTGAGCAGTTTCAGGGTCTGGGGGCCCGAGGCTATTTGAATAACCTTGAGCCCTCGAGGCCAGAAACTGCCCGAGGTGGCGAGCCCAAGCTCAACGTCGGGCAGTTTCGGGGCCTGAGGTGGCGAGTCTGAGCTTGACATCGGGCAGTTTCGGGGCTCGAGGTGGCGAGCCCAAGCTCGACGTCGGGCAATTTCGGGGCCTGAGGTGGTGAGCCCGAGGTCAATGTTAGGCAATTTCAGGTCCCGAGGTGGTGAGCCCGAGCTCAATGTTGGGCAGGTTCAGGGTCCAGGGGCCCGAGGTTATTTGCATAACCTTGGGTGCTCGAGGCCAGAAACTGCCGGAGGTGGGGAGCCCGAGCTTGACCTCGGGCAATTTCCGGGTCCGGGGGCCCGAGGTTATTTGAATAACCTCGGGCCCTCGAGGCCAGAAACTGCCAGAGGTGGGGAGCCTGAGCTCGACCTCGGGCAGTTTCCGGGTCTGGGGGCCCGAGGTTATTTGAATAACCTCGCGCCCTCAAGGCTAGAAACTGCCGGAGGTGGTGAGCCCGAGCTCGACCTCGGGCAGTTTCCGGGTCCGGGGGCCCGAGGTTATGTGAATAACCTCGGGCCCTCGAGGCCAGAAACTGCCGGAGGTGGGGAGCCCGAGCTCGACCTCGGGCAGTTTCGGGGTCCGGGGGCCAGAGGTTATGTGAATAACCTCGGGCCCTCGAGGCCAAAAACTGCCAGAGGTGGGGAGCCCGAGCTCGACCTCGGGTAGTTTCGGGGTCCGGGGGCCCGAGGTTATGTGAATAACCTCGGGCCCTTGAGGCCAGAAACTGCTGGAGGTGGGGAGCCCGAGCTCAACCTCGGGCAGTTTCGGGGTCCGGGGGCCCGAGGTTATCTGAATAACCTCGGGCCCTTGAGGCCAGAAACTGCCGGAGGTGGGGAGCCCGAGCTTGACCTCGGGCAGTTTCGGGGTCCGGGGGCCCGAGGTTATCTGAATAACCTCGGGCCCTCGAGGCCAGAAACTGCCGGAGGTGGGGAGCCCGAGCTCAACCTCGGGGAGTTTCGGGGTCCGGGGGCCCGAGGTTATTTGAATAACCTCGGGCCCTCGAGGCCAGAAACTGCTCGAGGTGGTGAGCCCGAGCTCGACCTTGGGCAGTTTCCGGGTCCGGGGGCCTGAGGTTATTTGAATAACCTCGGGCCCTCGGGCCCTCGAGGCCAAAAACTACTTGGCCTATACCGTATTTTATTTTATTATTAACATATGATACATTCATATTATATGTGAATTTTTTAAAATTTATAAAGGATGGTATATTATTATATATATTAATATTAGTTTTCTCAATTATATAGAAAGGATGCATTCTCAACAAGATTTCATACATATTTTGGATTCATAATAGAACTTTAAAGAGTATAAATCTGGATGTTGTATTATTATATTAAATATATTGTACTATTTTAATCTATGAATGGATGAATCCTCATCCATAAATTTGTTTTGTATTGTGTATGAACCTAAATTATAGGCACATGCTCTAAATATCATTGAGTAGTATTTGCATATATGACTAAAACTTAACTCATATTGAGAATCAAAACTATGTCATTGAAGAATTATCATTACTGACATCACCTAACACTAAAGATTTGACAAACTACTGATATTTTACATGTGATTGGATATCTTGGATCTCCATGCCAAAACAGAATGTCATTACTATCATCACTCACAATTAAACTTCACTTGCTGAAATTCTTTTCTTGGATTTGTGTGTATGCAATAGACAGCAAAACACATGATAATACTATCACACTTACAAATATTAGATATGCTATAGTATTTAGATTTATTTGTACATTGTTATTATTCTTCTTATTGCTCTCCTTAAATCTCAATTTATGTTTCACTATAGATTTTTATAAGTAGCATAAGGGACATAGAGAACTCCAAAACCTATAAAGAAGGATGGAAAGGTTCTTCTACATTTTTGAGATCACTACCACTTTTGTTCTCTCAAAGTCATGTTTTTAAAAGTTTTTTATATTGCCATTTTAATCTTAATCTTAGCTCTATTTTGTAAGAGGTTGTGATCCACAACAACACTAGTATTGTTGTTGCTCGGTGTTTTTTCTTTCTAGTGTGGGCAAGGGTGGATAACATTAAGATTTATAGAATTAAAAGTCTAAGGAGATTCATGTTTTTGGATCTCCAATCAAAGTGTTTTAGCTAAAGTGAATGTGAAGAAAGAGTTAGTCATCATCCTCTCCTCCTCTTCCAGTTCAAGTGGAAAAGTTATGCTAGTGTCAGCCCCAAATTCACGAGCTCCATCTTTAGTAATATTCAAAACTATTAATAATGCTTTCCACTTTTCCCACTTCTCAGTCAACATACATTTATTTCTATATAGATCCATGAGTGAGCTTCCATCCTATTACAATAGCAATATCTTCTTTGATTTAAGGCCTTTTATCAACAACATTAATTCCAAACGAAAAGGGATGGAAACTAAGTAGGATGTCTAAAACTAGTGTAAGATCAAGACCACACACTTCCAGCATTTTGAACAGTGTCTATAGTTCATTTTGGTAGGCATTTAGATTGCATGGATGAAACATGTAATCAAAATGGCTATAGAAATTTTATATTTTTTGAAAAGTTTACAATCAATCCTCTTACCCATGACACTATTATTATTAGATTCAAGTGTTAGTTTTGCAAGAATTTTCCTTTATACTGTGCCATTTACAAGGCCAAGATGTACTACTTCCTTCTGTAGGATAGAGTGGTTGGAAGAGATGAAGTCTCTTATTTCTTCTTTATTTTTGTTGCCTTTTAATCTTGTCTTTTTCACTAGAACCAACCACTAGACCTTATGTACACCCCGATTATGAATCTCTCCAAAAGTAAGCATTAGAGCTAATATTCTTTTGAGGCAGGGAAAGGGAAGATAAATTTGTATAAAACATGTTTATTAGATTTGATATATGCTATAGAGTAGTCTTCAAAAGCATTAGCATTTGAAGAAGGAAGATACTAAGAACAAGGCTTTTTGTTGAGATGTTCAACAATAGGATAAAGAGGAAGTTGATTCCACTAGCTCAAGAAGTGGCAATTGTAGTTGAGAAAGTGGTTCGTGGCACATCTATGGAGTATAATTCCCAAGCTTTTATTAATGATATAAAAATTGTTCACTCAAAGTGTTGTTTTTTCTTTATTAGTGAAGATATTGGTATAGATCTTGGAGTGAAAAGCTCTCATAGGCTTGATATTGAGTACCATTTTACTTTAAGATATTGCACATTGTTAAAATAGAAAATGAAGAGTACACAATTGTTATTCAATGCTTTCTTTGCACATAACCAAACTTTACTAAGCACAAAAAACATAGGAAGGCATATATATATTACATTTTCATCAACACTTTAAAGATCCTAAAGTGGACATTCATATACATTAAGAAAGCTTTACTACTGCTAAGTTGTAAGACTTTTGGAGTTGATAATACTATTGATATTTATTCTCTATCAATAATATATACTTTTTATACTTTATATAATTAATAACAAAACATTCATTTCATTTCATATACTTCTAAGTTTTCTTTTTACAATACTATCTGTAATACTAGTGTCTCTCTATTTTTGTATTTGCCATCTCAAAACATATTTCATAGTAGTTTGGGGCCATGATATTGCAATCTGTTGCAAAAGTGTATATGTTGTTGTACTGATTGTCGCCACTATTTCCACCAAAAGCTAAAAAATAGATGGGGCAATTCTTGAAAGGCACGGAATTGTAATTTTTTAAAATAAATAGGAGGGCATTTTTTATAACCTTTGTTGCACCCTTTATCATTGCATTTATCTCTAATATATGATCATTATTCTCATTATCCTCTTTTTCTATCTTTTATATGGTTTGGATGTGTTATGCAATGGGATGAATATTACAGCTTCTAGTCCTTGAATTACTACCCTGAGAAGAAGATGTCAAGAGTTGAAACTACCAAGAACCATTTTATTTTATGTTTTGGCAAACTTAAATAAAATAACATATAGTAAATATTTAAATTCTTGGACAAGAAGCCTTCTCTAAAATAGTTTTATCCATAAATATAGTATAAAGTTAGGTTTTCTATAACCTTAATTTTTTAAAATTTATAATATTTGTATTAAATTGCAATTGAAAATTGAGCTCAACTCGTGAGCTCAACTTTTCAGCTCATAAGCTCAAGAGTGGTCCACGCTCGCCAATGATATTTCCTCTTGAGTAAGCCCATCGTCTTGGGCACTCTGCCGTGTCCCATAAGAGGTCTATCATGACACTCCTCTAAGGCTACCTTCCTTAGTTCCCCTTCTGGAACATACACCCTCGTTTGCTTGTAATATATGAGTCCGTTGCGTTCCGCATAGCCTGTTTTCTCTTCCGTTGGCAGCTCACCTCTCTGGTGAGCTTCCCGTGCCTCTAGATTCCTCAGCAACACTTCTTGTGCTAGACTGTCGTTCTCATATGCGGTTCGCACATCATCCCAAAAGGTTGCTGTCACGCTGGTTATCGCCAACTTCAAGCTCGCTTTTCGACTTAGCGCATCTGCCATGATGTTGCTCTTCCCAGGCTTGTACAAAATCTCACAATCAAACTCAGCCAAAGCATTGGCCCACCGACCTTATTTTCCCCTTAGGTCGGGCTGTGACAAGAAGTATTTCGTTGCCACATTGTCCGTCTAAACTTTGAAGTGTCTCCCAAGGTAGTGTCGCCACTCCTTGAGTGCCTTGACCACCGCAAACAATTCCTTCTCATGGGCAGGCCACTTCCATTGAGCCTTGTCCAACTTCTTCGAGAAGAACGCTACTGGATGGTTGTCTTGCTTCAAAACTGCGCCCAACACAAAGTCTGAAGCATCTGTTTCTACCTCAAAGTCCTTACCAAAGTCTGGTAATGCCAACACGGGAGCCTTCCTCAATTTCCCCTTGAGGTGGACGAATGCCGCCTTGCATTCCACTGTCCATACCATCTTCCCTTTTCCCGTTTGGTCCATTAAGGGCAGGGCTACTCTCGAATAGTGTCTGATAAACTTTCGATAGTAGTTGCATAGCCCCAGGAATGCCCTTAACTCATGTACATTCTATAGTCGCTCCCAATCTTGGATCATTTGGACCTTTTCAGGGTCCACCTTGAGCCCGTCCTTGCCCATCACATGCCCGAGAAACTTTACCTCTTGTTGAGCAAAGTCACATTTGCTCTCTTTAGCATACAGCTGGTGTTCCCTTAGTTTCTCAAACACCTTCGTCAAGTGTTCGACATGCTCCTCTAGCGTTTCGCTATAGATCAGGATGTCGTCAATATAGACGACCAAGTGATCCAAATAAGGTACAAAGATATGGTTCATCAACGCCGAAAACGTTGCCGGCGCATTGTATAGCCCGAAGGGCATCACTAGAAACTTGAAGCTCCCATACCTCGTTCGACAGGTTGTCTTCTCGACATCTTCCTCTGCTACCCTGATCTGGTAGTATCCTGACCTTAGGTCAATCCTCGAGAAGTATTTTGCCTTTCCCAACCTATCGAACAAGTCCTCAATCCTTGGCAAAGGGTACTTATTCTTCTTTGTATACTTGTTGAGCAACCGGTAGTCTATGCACATGCGCATAGATCCATCTTTCTTTTTCACAAATAGCACTGGCGCCCCATACAGCGACTTGCTCAACCTAACATACCCTTTGTCCACCAACTCCTCTAGTTGGCGCTTGAGCTCCGCGAGTTCTTTTTCGTTCAAACGATAGGGGGGGCAAACCACTGCCTCAGCACCCTCGACCAGCTCAATCTTATGTTCTATCGGTTGTGCGGGGGGCAACCCCGCCGGTAGCTCCTCCGGCATGGTATCCTGGAATTGATCCAACACCCGCTGGATCACTAAAGGTACTTCTTCCGTTTCAGTCTTTTTGTCACTTCTCACTGAGAGTAAGCACAAAAATGCAATCTTGGTCCCTTTAGTGAGTTGTCCTCTCGTGGACACCAAGTTTAGGCATGATTCTTTGGCCTTGCATTGCCCTACCTTTAGATCCTGGGCCTCCACCCTGGATCTTCTCCCTTGGGCATTCGCCAGTACCACAAGGTTCCTAGCTTGTCCATGTAGGGCTACCATGAACCGATTGAACCAATCCATTCTGAAGATCACGTCAAATCCCGCCATGTCCAACACGATGAAGTCCATGTCTACTTTCCAAGTCCCTACTTCGACTCTCGCTTGTCGAAGTACCTCATCAGTGCTTTGGCTACCTTGAACAAACTCTATAGTCCTTAGTTCGCCTAGCCGCTGCACCGTTAGTCCGGCTTGCCAGACTATGTCTGCAGCCACAAAATTATCCAAAGCACCCGTGTCAATAAGGATCTTAACAAAGCTACCTCTGAACTTCCCTCAGAGGGCTAGTAGATGTCGCGAACGACTCTCTACCAAGGTTGTTCGTGTAATGAGTAACTTTGAGCTAATGCTCTATTTCGTTAAAGTGGGATTTATTCAGTAAAATGGGACTAGGTACAAATTTTCAAGTATTTGAAAATGACGTGAAATTATATGTTTTTTGTCCAGGGGCTAGACATATCTGGGGCATGGTGACTAGCGCGGTGACTTTATGTCCAGACTGAGTCCATCTGGTTGTATAATAAATCTCATTGTCAAGGTGAACAAGCTGAATCTGAAGCTAAAGAAGAGTGATGGCATGCGCGCACACACTATTTGTTTGTTCATTGAGCGTGTGGTGAGCTTTCCAAGATGAACGTCATTCCTATTAGCCAGACATATAACTTAATGGTGAGAACATTTAGATATTATTCAATGTTATCTTTTTCTAACGAATCTAATTGTGAAGGTGTAGCGAGAAGTCATTTAACTCATTTGACCCTTAGTGTATTTTCATGAAACTAAATAACATTCATATTATTAAGGAATTTCTCTAGTAGCTCTTTTTTACGACATAGAGGCTTGCATTTCTTTCAAAGGTGATTTAGTAAAAGGCCTGAGGGCACATGCCATTCTATTTCTCAGACCGGTATTAAGATATACTAGTGCAAAGGGAAAAAGGTATTTGGTGATCAAGTAAATGGCATGAGGGCACACGCCATTATAAGCCTAAGCGCTAGTGGACACCTCCTTTTTGGTACTCTCAGCGGTACTATCATCCTTCTCCGGGTCAGTTGTTTTGCTTTGGATTGTTGTCTCTGACGTTACTGGGGCGTTCTCGATAGTTGTTAATGTTGCCGTTTGTTCAGAAAAATGATCACCTGGAGTATAGTACGGGGAGTTTGGAAGACTTATATATTCTACATCTTCACCTATCTCCTTCTCCGTCTCCTTTTCTGCCTCACTTACAGATTTTGTGCTTGCCATGAGAACGCTCTTCACCCTAAAATATGGAGTTCGTTGTGTTATAAAAGGAAACCAACACACACGCTGCAAGGGAATGATGGTACATAAAGCAAGCCCACAATATGGGTTTATGTGCCATTAATATGGGCCACACGCCATATTATTAGATTTATGCACGTGTGATTGGTAAATGCATATGTCACATCATCTTTGTTTTACCTCACACACTATATCAGGCCTAATGAACCATATCACATGTGCGCACATGCTATATATATGGAGAAGTATTATGCAAGGATAGAAATTCAATGCATGATTGTGGAGAGCAATGGCATGAAGCCACATGCTAAATAACATTTTAGAGAAAGAATTAAAATAAAAACATGCAAACAGTACTAAGTGGACCAAGACTTAGAAGTGCACAATTGAATGAGGTATTTCTAATAAATACTTCACTCACCTCATATAGGAATGGCTACCACTCTCAAATGGCGTATCACCTCATGCCATCACCTCGCAATTTGTTATAACAATCCGATGAATTCATATTCGGCTTGTTCACCTTAAACTTTAAGTAAGATTTGCTAGAACAACTAAGAATTTATACTTGTTATTTGTATCATCTCACCTAGGAATGGCGTAAGGCCACATGCCATCACGCCTCCTCTGATTCAGATTCGGATTGTTCACCTTGAAATAAAATACATTAGAAACTTAGTAAAGGAATATTCATGAATCTCACCTTGAACCCGGGTTATGAATGCTCTTGCTGCATCTCTTGCATGGTCTGGCAAGGTGATGGTGGCACTCTGCTTCCGCATCCAACCATGCACAACATTATCCACCGATATGCTCATGCTGGGATCCCTTGGATTCAGCACCCATCTCTTTTCTAGGCAATCCTTCGTATATCCGGAACTTGGCTTGAACCACTCCACAGTTACATTGAAGGAGTTAGTTTCCGCGTCCTCCTCTGCATCAGTGATGCAGCGCCCCACCCATATCATTTGTTTTTTATTACTGGGTCTGACAAGCACGACCATTCCTTTGCAGACCTGTACTGGATTGAATGCTGAATCCGGCTTCTTGTTCCTCGGCCCACAATAGTGATCCTCAACATCGTTATCTGTCACTGCATTTCCAGAGGACATTGTTCCGCTACTATCTGGTGCTCTGGGTTCTGGCCAAAAGGACTCTTCCAATTTTTCATATACAACCGGCCCATTTTGGATAGCAGATATAATCTTCTCCCAGTATTCGAGCAAAGGCTTGCACCTCTGAAAATAGGATTCTCCACCAAACACCAACCCCCTCTTCCAGAAGGCAATATGCTGTCTAATCCCGGCCACTATACTTTCCTGGTCTTTGAGTCCATCCGGGTGCATCGGCCGTGGGGAACCCTGAGGAATCATAGGTTCCCCAGTTATGAGATCTCTCTTGAAGAGTTCAATGCCGTCCACTGGCAGCCACACTGTGTCCCATTCTCTCATCTTGTACCTCATCACTGGAGCACCGTCACACATGCTGAAATGAAACTGAAGAGGCTTGGAGTGGCCAATCAGCGTTTCGGATCCGTCCTTGATGTAGCCTCTTACAAACCCCTTAAAGTCTGGAACCTCTGTCAGAAGTGCAGCTTCAACAGTGCCTTTGATGCAATTTTGGAATTCATCGTAGAGTTGTGGGAGGGTGAGGACATTGGATCGCCGGAGGGACTCTGCCAGGTGACTGAACATGGCATCGACGTCTTCATGAGTGTGCCCAACCATGAGAAAGCCAAGTGTAACCGTTTCAAATATGCCTTTGGCAACAAGCATCGCCAAGTACGCGAAGACGTACATGTTTCTGTTCTCACTGCCAGCATTGTCTGTTTGGAGCAGAAGATGGGGTGGAAGGCCACATCGGCTGCAAGAACTTCCTTGAGATTCTGCTTCATTTGGATGAGGCTGTGCATTCACCGGGCGACCAGCCTCGTCGGAATGGCATGAGGCCTCACGTGATAACCCTACAATCTGACGGCCAACATATTCACTGGGATGGCATGGGGCCCCACGTGATACTGCAAGCCTTTGCTCCTCCTCCAGCTGAACCCTGTATGGGGTTCGATCGACAAGGGCCTTATGCAAGGGTTGGCCATTCAGCTCAGTCTGCGCACTTTGCAGAGACCTTAAGTGTTTTGCTAGGGACGCAATCATCATGTTTGCACCCCCGCCACCCCATAGAGGTACAAAGAAGTTCCCATAGTTCTGGGCACCATGCCCATGAGCGATTATGCCAAACAGAGACACAGGCAGCTGCATGGATGAAGAGATTGCCTTGGGGGCAGGATTGAGTCGAGGTAAGCACATCTTTTTCTGGTCCATTTTGTCGTGGATGATGCAGAGGTAAGAGTCAGGTCTCTCCATGGAGAGAATCCTGTTATGATAATATGCAGTCCTGCAGCTTCTCTGCTCGATGTTGTGGTCGAGCCGCCTTCTAACCAACGTCTCTCGCTCTTGAGCGCTGCAAGAATTCTTCGACAAAGCCATTTTGATAGCAGTGCACTCGTCACACTTTGAAAAGCTGGAGTACTTTCTTATACTCACATCCCTGACCTGTTGCTCCACAATCTACTAAATCTAGATTGGCTCAGCTTCCTGTAGCCATTACTCTGGAGTTCCCGATTCACATCTTCCAATATGGCTCCCTTGGTATACATGGAAGGGAGAACTCGTTGGGTGTCTCGTGTTCCATCTTCCAAGACGCGGGTTTTATGTGGTTGCTGCTCGCTACATGTCTCGACAAACCTCTTGAAGATTGCCTCTCCATATACAACATGACCCCTGGTTTTGTGCGTATCGTCGTTCCCATGGACTGCCTGTTGAACCCTTTGTTCCTCGAACTCAGTTTTGATTCTGTAGAATGTGGTTCGAGGGACTCCATAAATGATTCTCCATGCCTTCATGCAGACCAAACCCCTCTTGAAGACCATGCCCCCCACCTGATGTTCTGAAGCATCAACAGATGACCGTAATGCCTCATACACAAAATTGCGAGCTGCCTTCTAGGACAATGTCTTGTATCTTGCTCTCTCCTCTTCAATAGCATCCCAATCAGCATGTTGACAGCACCTCCTCTTGCAACAAGCAACTGTCGAGACCATTCGAACCTCCATCGCCATTTTCTGCCTTTTCGGTTCGTTGCTCAGATCCCTTTGGCTGCGCTTTAGGAAGGTGTACTTTCTTTTCCCATGAAGAGATGTTCTGTCATCAGTTGTAGTGGTGTTTGATTGTGAATCCTTCACATTTTCAAACACTAAGTGCCTCAATTTCCACCGCACAATGCTTCCAATAGTCAGACTGTTTTCTTCTGTGTCAACAACCTCTAAAATCGCAACTCCAATATCATCCCAGCCCAATTCTTGATTAGCAACCGCATCTCTTGGATCGACAACTGTGGCTAAGCCCTCAGCTACCACCTCCCCCTCGGGGTTGTTTAGAAACACCTTCGCCTGAATCCATGTAGCACGGTTCTTAAGATCCACGGAGGGAACATGCGCGCACTTGCGCTGTCCCCAACATCTGCTTTCTTCTGAAGATTTTTCAAGGCAACAACAACATTTACCCCGACGACCATCTCTCCTCGTTCAATAGCGACCACATTCCCATCAAAGACAGTCTCTACTAATACAGCAGCATTGCCTTCCCCAAGCCTTTGACAGTGTATAACAAAGTTCCGATCCATAGACACAAGGGTCCCTTTTGCAACTCTCTTCCCACCATTCAAAATGTAAACCTTTTCCCCAACCCTGAAGGCCATTCTGAAAGTGCAGAAAAGAAGTTAAGACCATACAAAAAATGATTGGAGAATGGCCTAAATCATAACATACCAAACAACCTCAATAGCATGAGGCCACATGCCATTATTCAAACATGTTATTGACACCCACGTGAAATTTCGCATTCACAAAATTGGCATGAGGCCTCATGCCATCTTGATATACACACAGCTGCAGGCAAGTAAAAACATACATGACAATACGCTAGGCATGAAATTGCAAGGGCCCAAGATGGCATGTGGCCTCATGCCATTTCTAAATGTGGTCCTAAGCCATTCCATGGTGAACATACCAGGAAGCACAAGTGCCGAATATCAAGAGGAAGCGGTAGCCACACCAAAGACAGTGCCGCTCGCAACACCGCAACTACTCATAGCGCCGCTCGCAACACCGCAACTGCTCGTAGCGCCGCTCGCACAAACTGCCACTCGCATAAACTGCCGCTCGCAATGGCGCTCGCAATGCCGCAACCGCTCGTAGACGCATAAACCACAGCCCACAACGCCACTTACACAAGCAGCGCTCACTGCGCTCAGCGGAACCAAGAACACGGCGCACAAAAATGATAGACCTAGGAATGAGTTCGAGAATTCAAAAATAACACATGCTTGAACGTCACATCAAATCCTCTGACAAACCAGATTTTATGATTCCTCTGACAAATTTCAAACTGAGTAGCTTCTAGACTTTGCTGTCGGAGGTTGAACTTTGTCACATCATGTCCTTGCCTCGATCCAGCTGTGCCATGTCAGTGATTTGAACTTTGCCATGCCATGTCAGCGATCCGCGCCAAGATTATTCGCCGTGTAAAGGAATAATTATGCTGTGTATGTACGTCCATTTATGGCAATATAAGGCCACACGCCATTCAAAGAATAATGCTAGTCAAGCATTTTTTGGTGCATTTTTGGGTTCAAAATTGCATGAGCCCACACGCTATAAACTTTACCTGTACCAAAAATAGAAACAGCTTTATTTACTTGGGAATTTAAGTGGTTGAGGCATTTTTAAACTTACAAACACATGCCCTACTTACATTCCTTTGGTTGCTTAAAATTCAAAAATATTATAAACCTTTCTTTTTGCATTTTCAATGTTTTCAATTATGGTTTTTGATTTTCACAGGACCAGCCTAGTAATCTATTTGCATCCTGTCATGTTTATAGCTAGCTTTCGTTTGTCCCCTTCGCTAGCCTGAGATACATCTGCTCGGCATCTGCCTCTTACAGCATTTGCCCAGAAAGGGCATCTTTCTTCACGCAGCATTTGCCACATGTTTAGGGTTTAGGGTTTAGGGTTTAGCAATTCAGTAGCTTGATAAACATGCAAATACAGAACTTGATGCAAAATCCTTTGATATGTCATAATGCCCTTAGGACCATAAACACATTTCAATAGAGAGGGTCCTTTCATTTCATAACTCCTTACGTAGATCTTGGTGAAACCAGAGTTAGTGAAGTTAGTTTCTTGTGATCTCGTATCTAATTGTGATGTCCCTTTGCAGTGTCGATGGAAAGGTCAATGCACACCAAACTATAAAATCTTGGAGCAAAATAACGGTCAGATTTATGGCAAATGCCCCTGAAACATTGTAAGGCTCGTGTGGTCTCATGTGGTGTCCGATCGAGATGCTTCTTTGCAGGGTCATCAAGAAAGACATTGTATACCATTCTGTAAAATCTAGTTGCGATCTAACGGTTGGATCTCCAGAAAACTCAAAAAAATCTCGCGCGTGTCAGAATATTCTAGGAATATACTCCTATGTGCCCCTGAAAATGGCATGTGGCCCCACACCATTCAAGAGATAACGCCAGATGACGCCGAGAATTTTTTGGTGCATTTTTTGGGTTCAAAATTGCATGAGCCCACACGCTATAAAGTTTATCTTTGCCAAATAGAGAAAAGTTTATCTGTGTCATGTGAGGTAGTTACAGTCCTTTGTGCTCGGCATCTGCCTCTTGCAGCATTTGCACTGAAAGGGAATTTTTCTCCATTCAGCATTTGGCTCTGAAAATGGCATGCGCCCACACGCCATTCAAGGAATAACGCCACAGGACACCTGGATTTTTAGGTTTAAAATGTTTAGGGTTTTTTGGGTTTTTTCAAAATATTTTGGGTCCAACGTTTTTTGGGTTTCTTTGGTTCAAAATTGCATGAGCCCACACGCTATAATATTGATTTGAGAGAAAAATAGAAACAGATAGAATTTCTTTATTTAGCTGAACATCTGCCATTTTTGGAAATACAAGATGCTTTGGAATATCAAATCATGCATGGTATAAATATAGCGAGGGTATTAAATGATATCCCAATCATGATCTTTCTTTTGGATTTCGCGTGCATCCAGTCCGAGGAATGATGACGTTGCGGATTTCTTTTGGATTTTGCGTGCTTGCATGCGCGCGGCAATCCAGAAATTAATGGTGGCGCCCAAGTCTGAGGAATGATGACGTGGCGGGATTACCAACCGTTGTGACATTTCGCGCGTGTGAGGTTAGGTTTTGCATTTTGCTTCGTACTCGCGCTCGCATTGCGCTCCCACTCGCGATCACGCTCACATTCGCGCTCATCTACGTTTCTCGTGTGCATCGGCGTCCACTCGCGCTTGCATCACACTCGCGCTCGCATCGCGCTTGTGTGCATCGGCGTCTACTTCAAGACACACCCAGTTTGTAACTTCGCCGCCAACTCCGCCGCCCACTCCGCCACCCACAAGCAGCCCACTTGGCGTCCCAGGAGATTTCAGCGCCACTCTCCAACTGTAAGTGGCAGAGTAGCCTTGCTGCTACGATCCGCTGCACACAGTGCACATTCGCCAGCGAGTCCGGCCTCGATTGTCACGGCCTCCATTCGGCTTCAAATGGTAAGTCTTTTAGGCCAAGTAGAAAATGGCATGAGGCCACATGCCATTCAGTAGCAACATTGGCATGCACCGATTGGGCTCTCGAGTGCAGTCCGGTTACAGATGGCGTGTAGCCTCACGCCATCTTAGGATGCAGCCTCAAGACATCTGATGCAGTGGTGAATGGCGTGTGGCCTCACGTTATTTCCAGCTGCTAGCTTTTCATCTGTCAGCTCTAATTGTTGTGCATTTCTGAACAGGCGAGGAATTGCGTTCTTCTTCCAGCCACTGTCAATGTGGATGCAGACAAGGGGGAGGAGCTCACCAGTTGGACTTTCGGGATGGAAGGCGAGGATCTGATGCTGTACAACACAGATGGTGGGAGAAAAGAATGCATGGGGATCCTCATCCAAGTGACAGACACTCCATGCAGTTCCATGCAAGAATATGGACTGGCACTTGTGGCAGAGATAGCGTCCGCCTTCAAGATCCACCTTGCACATCCTAGCGGCTTCCCGGAGGGGGGCAGCAACTATGAGGAATTCCTAGAGGGAGCTAGGGAGAGGTTGTCCAGGAGGCCCACAATTTCAAAGACGCTGCAGGTCTATGAAGATCACATGGAATCCATGGACCTCACCTACGGCGATGTTCAAAAACTATATTCCAACATTGAGCCGTTGAGATCGTGAAGCGAAGGGGAAGGGGGTCGATCTGGAAACTACCCCGAAGCAGAAAAGGGTGGTCAAACTCAAGCCGACGTCCGACTCTGCTGCTCCAAAAAAGAAGCTACTCAGTGATGCCATTGCCTCGGGTTCGAACACTACACCCACCAAAAAGAAGAGCCGCAAAGAGCAGAAAGAGCAAGAAGAGGCAGCAAAAATCATCGCAGATAATAGTACTTGTTACTATTCCAACAAAGTATATACAATCGACGTGAGCCATATCGACATCCAAAGCAAATACAACCACAGGCTAGTATCTGATGAGTGGGTGAAGAAACTGAAGCAGAAGATGCTGGCAAGTCCAGTAACACCCAACATCGCAGACGTGATCCCCTACTACCGAACAATGAAGGGCGAGACGAGGTTTCCAGACTTGATCAATAGGAAGGTGTTGGACGATCAGAACATCCGGTTCTATGCCGTCTCCAGGTAGCATTCTAGCTTGGCGATGCAACAGATAGTTGTGGATATTATGGTGGGCGAGGAGGTGAAGAAAGTCTTCAAGACAAGAGTTGTCCGCCTGATAAAAGGCAACTCGCCCCTCCGATCTATCATATACATCTCCCACGCGCAGAATGTCAAGCAAGAAACGTGCTACAAATCGGGTCTGCACGAGACATTGGCACGAACACGGAAGCTCTGGGTTCAACTAAAGAAGCCACAAAAACCAGGACAAGGACGTGCACTAGCAACTAGCGCCTGGCAGGTAAGCCTCGTTGCATGTGGCATAGCATGTGGCCTCACGCCATTTCCATTGCAGGAATTCTCGAGTCTTCTCTCGAAAACACTGGGGGTCAATGACACACTCAGCATCCATAACATTCTACTCGCGACAAAAGTTGTTTTTGACAAATGGGTAGATGTGCTGAGGAGGTACCATGACGGGGAGTTGCTAAACTCAATGGGTGTGGAGGACGGCCAGAAGCCCAATGATTTGAAGCTCAACGCCTTGCGTTTCTCGCGGTCTCTAGACGACGACGACCTTCTGACAGTGGCTAATGCTCTTCTATGTGGTGAGGTAGTCTTCAACAAGACCAAAATGACTCCCGGCCATATTGTGACATACGAGGACTTGTGCACGACTCTGAGAGCTCGTGCGCTATTGAAGGATTGGATCTTCGAGCAAGTGGCCGTGGAGAGGGTGAGCATCGACACCACGCAAGAGATGATGGAAGAGCTGGAGTTGTCAAATGAAGACATCGACGACTACGTGAAGGGGGCCCCCAAGTTCATCGATCTGCTGCGGGATGCCACGAAAAGTAAAGCTGAAAAGTTGGATCAGTATCCAAATTTCATTAAGAGGGATGTCGACCGCCGGCTTCAGAAACAGCTCGACCCCGCAGCAGAGGCCTATCGAGAACCTTACCGGGTATACGTGAATTCGGATGAGGATCAAAGGTGGAGGAGCATCGTTTCCCGCGGAGATGAGTAGGTCAAGAACATCTTTTGTGTGATGGACTTCACAAACGAGGAGATCACTCATGCAGACGAAGTCAGCTCCATCATTGACTTAATGGTGGGACTTGCGGAGGTGGAATCTTCAGTCCACTATATGATCTACGACTCCGAATCCTATCACAAGTTCTGGAAGGCCTTGAACGAGGTGAAGGCTCGGTTGAAAGGCAAGGAGATGCAGGAGATCCATGGGATAATGGCTAAGAAGAAGATACCGACGAATGTCCGCATCTTCACACTCGCCCTTGTTATTGGTCCTGCAGCAGAGTGGGACTGGAGTGACTTCCCAGCTTCGTTCGACAAGGCCGATCGAATTGATCTGAGGGAGGTCAATTTACCCGTGCCTGAGGAACTGAAGACGGCTATGGAGCTTTCAAATCCAAAGAAAGCTCCAGGTGCAGCATGGGAAATGCTCAGCTGGGTCTTCAACACAATAGCAGGTGACTCCAAGGGCAAATGCGTTGTCAAGTACAACTGCGGCGGACTATTCTTTCGAGCCGCACTACTCAAGGGTGTCCCGTGTGTTGCGATGACAAACTCCATTGAAGAGGTGACTTCAATGGAGCATATAATTACAGTTGCCAAAGAAAAACAGTATCTTCTCTGTGAACCTGGTGAGTACGCACTTTAAGTTTAAATGTTATCTCACAAGCTCTGTATGCAGGAGCGTGGCCACCCCCAGATGCTGAAACGGCGTTAACAGCTACTGATGTTAGGCCGAGCTCACAACCTGCACAAGGTAAGGTCACGTGAGGCCTCACGCCATTTTGATTCTAGATCGTTGTGAATATTCAGACACGAGGACTGAAAAGCGCACTGGTGGCGCGTCGAAGAAGGACAAACAGACAAGCAATAGGAAAAAAGGAGGTACAAATTATATTTGCAATGGCGTGTGGTCTCATGCCATTCCTTGCAGGAGACACTTCTTCAAAGGCAAAATAGGCAAGCACCAGCCAAGCTCAAACTGACAGTGGTCATAAAAAGCGAAAGCACGTTGGACAGTGGTCGGGATCAGAGGCGTTTGATTCGAAAAGGAAGAAGGGCAACGAAAAGATGATAGGTAATGCCTCGCGGTTATGGCGTGTGTGCTCATGCCATTCATTGCAGATCAAGGGCTGAGTGAAAGGAGCCAGTCACCACCTCCTGACTCAGATTCCTATGGCGGACCCCCCTTCCCCAATCTCAATGGAGAGGTACAATGGATGAGGGATGCTTTTCAAGTCAGGGCCACGTTTTTCTCATCTCGTCGTCTTCGAAGGGTGCAAGAACGTGCAGAAACCATGTTAAGACAGTCGGGTGAGGATACGGTCCTAGGTCAAGCACTAAAACAGGCTATGGATGTCTTGTATTTTGAGATGGAGACTCGGCCAGATGATTTTCCCAAGATGGTCCTGGAAAAACAAGCCATCCAGCCTGAGCAGCCTATGGAAGAAATGCAGGAGGGGGATGAGGAGCCAGAGAAAGATAATGAGCAGGAAGAGCAGAAGGACGAAGAAGAGGACAAAGAAGAGGAGGACGAAGAAGAGGAGGACGAAGAGGACTTGGATGGTCCTCACAATGGTGACGATCACAATAACGACGATGACGATGATGACGACGATGGCCAGCCTGAGGTGGCCAAAGAGCAGCGGAGGAAGGTCATACAAGACAAACCATCAGGTAAATAATAGTACATCCATTCCTAACCTTTTACCATTTCTAACATTGTCCATGTAGGTCGCAGAAGAAATGGTAAGTAGAGATTATTCAGTTGAATTAAGATACAAACTCTAGCCTTTAGTGTCGAGGAAGGATAGTGCCAAGCAAGGGTCGAAACGTATGTCCAATCCTTCAGAATCAGCAGTGCGCCCAAGTGATATCGGTCCTAGTTCCTCAATAGCAGTTGATGGTAAATATAGTATAGTCGATTCAATGTGCTAATGAGTTTGTTTTTAGTAGCCAGTAGGGAGGATACCATCTCAATCGAAGGGAGATATTTGGACATGCATATGGATCCGCTAGTGGACTCTACTTGCCTGCAAGAGTCATCAGAGCTGGTGGAGGCTACTATCCATATCAATGCCAAGCAAGCTGACCACGCTCCACTTGATGCTGCCCATACCACTGAGTCAATCTTGTCCACGTATCCAACTGATGGTGACCAGGCGCCATTGGACCCGCATGAGGCCGCCCCAGCCGCCGAGCCGGTCGTATCCTCATTTCCAACGGACTCAACGTGTGCCTAATCGTCTGACTATGCGCCGTCCCTACACCGCCCCTGCTGCCTGTTCGGTCATGTCCACTTTGCCAACGGAGGCACCAGCTGAAATGGCGTGTGATCACACGCCATCGGAACCACCCCATGCCACTGTTGAGCCAGTTGTACCAGAGTCTACAGCTGAAATGGCATGTGCCCACACGCCATCGGATGCGATTGACCCCACATTGCAGAGGAGAGTATTTCCGCCCTTCACGTTTCCTCGACCAAAACCCTCTGAACGACCATTGGGAGCACCATTCGCTAATATTGTAGATGGTAAAATTGACTTGTACCATTTTTTATGCTGACGCATTTCATTTCAGAGTCACGGCGAAAGTACTGTATCGTTTTTGATCTGAACGGTGTCCTTTTCTCCCATGAGCGTGGCTCGTCCTCGAATGTCACTGCACCCTCCAAAGCCTGCGGTCGCAAGTTGGTCAAAAGAGACAAATTCACATTAATCACACGGGAGAAACTGCGGGATCTAATAATGACCATGCGACACTTAAAACAGAGGGCCGGGTTCAATTTGCAATTGGGAGTTTGGACATCCATGATGCGCCACAATGCATTAACGTTGCTACAGATGATGCATGATCAGACGCGACTAATATTACCATTTGACTTTCTCCTAACGCAGGAGGATTGCTTGACTATGGTCCATGTGAGGGGTAGCAAGCCCATCTTCGTCAAGCCAGAGGCTGTAGTGATGAACCGGACTGCTAGGTCAAGTGAAATCCTCATCATCGATGACTCGCCGATTAAAACTGTAGCGAACACGCACACATATGCAGTGCACCCCATCTCTTGCAGTATGGAAACTAGGGAGAAGAAACCGAATGTTCTGGGGGACCTTGCAAAACGGCTTGAAGCGATGGTGATAGAGAACCGGCCAGTCCAGGAGGTGGCTGCAGAAATCAACCAAATGGCAGATGGAACGGTATATCAGAAGCCATTTGATCGGACAAACACCAGTCATCATTTATGGCATGTATATTGTCTAGCCAAGCACTATCCGCATCTCCATAATCTGCTCAACCGGATGGGTTCTTCAACCACTAAACATGAGCGTGGACGTATTAGAGAAGAGATGGCATTACTATTGGGTTTAAATCCTGATAGTGTGGAGAGTGATGAAATTCCAAGATTATTGTATAGGCGTTGGAGGCAAAAAATAACAGTCTGAGATGGCATGTATTTATTTAAAAATGTAACTTATTATGGCATGGGGTTCCATGCCATTGTATTAATATTAAAAGACAATTCTTTGAGAGGATTTGCATTATACTAGAAGTGTTATAGCATGTTATTGGAAGTCTACGAAGTTGTTTTATTAATAAGGGGAAAGTAAAGATTGAATGGGGACTTGGGCTCCACCTAGACTCAGAGCAACTGAGCCAATATTAAAAGGATGGAAAGAAATTGGACGACGATGACAAGGAGAAGAGAGAGGTGAAGCAGTGGCAGGGGGAGGAGAAGTGATTGAGTAGACATTTCCTTGTTTAAAATAAAATGGCATGTGCCTCAATGCAGTTGAATTTTGTTATATTTATATACTATATAAAGGTTTGGAAACCTTATTTTACAAGTGGGATAATGACAATTCCCACTTTAACGAAATAGAGCTTGCTAGGGACTGGATCACATACCTCAATTTGGACTTCACCCGACTTAATGGCCATATTGGCTCTGGCCTTCTTTGGGTAGGGACATTCCCTCGAAAAGTGTCCCGCTTCACCGCAGTTGTAGCATATGTTGTTTCCCATGCTGCTAAACGACTTCACCTTCTTATCCATGGGTTTGTTTCTTTTCGCTTGACTCCCCCACGTACTTGCTCGCTGGTCTCGGACTCGATCTCGGACTCGATCTCAGACCCGATCTCGGACCCGACTTCGGACTCGACCTCGGACTTGGTCTCGGACCCGATTTCGGATCTCGGACTCCGTCTTGAACTCGGTCTCGAACTCGGTCCCTGAGTCGGCCTCGGACTCGATTCCGGACTCTATCTTGAACTCAGTCTCAAAGTCGGTCTTGGACTCAATCTTCGACTTGGACCCATCCGATGAACTCTTTGTCATTTTGGTCATGCTTTCGGGGTTCCTTTAGCCTACGACACCTCGGTGAGTTGGTTCCTTACAGGTTGTTCTAACATTTATTAAGGGTAGCCTCAGCTACCATTTCAAGGACTTGTGTCCTCTTCCGTATTTGACTTCCCACGGTTATTAATTCTAGTTTCTAATTCATGAGCACCAACCTCAACTATATGAGGATAATCTTGTGACTCCTTTATTATTTTGGAGTCTCTATATTTCCCGTGATCCCAACTATAGTTGTTTACCACAACTACATTAGCTAGTTTGTTGAGTCAAATGCTCATCTAGATCACATTTCCAACTCTCTGAAGAAAATCTTATACTATTCCCAAGATCCTAAAGTCGTTCCCTTATTGGCCCTTTTCTATCCAACACCTTGCTTACAAGTTCACACATGAACTATAGTGGAGAGCTATATCTTCCCGACCTACTACTCCTCAAGGATAGGCCCACTCCTCATACTTCCTCACCGTGTGACCATATCCTTGGTCACCACACCAGAGGACTACTCCTCTTTCTTTTCACAGTCCAGGACTTTGGGACAACATTTCAAAACACCGTGGCCCTACGCAAGCCTCATGGGTACTCTCCCCACCTTCCGCCTTTGGGTGCTCTAGCCATAGGCTTAGAGCAAGGTTTTGTTGAGCCACACCAAGTATCCAAGTAGGTAATGCCACCCATGCTTGGATTAAGAGCATTGACCATTCAATCTCCTAAGGGATCTAAAGCTGGCTCTTGAACACTTAACCAAGCTACCCTGCTAGTCAGTTCGTATTCACTCTAGCCTTGGACTTCCCAGTGGTTATCACATCACCCAACAATTGGGCATGGCCTTCCTGGGCCAAACTAACCTTTCCTGGCCAAACTGGCTCCATTGGGATCCAACCCCACACTCTCCCTACTATACTTTTGGAACCCCTTGCAGCCCCCCCACCCCCCAGGGAATGATCGCTATTCGAACTCAGACTTGGACTCGAACTCGGTCTCGGTCTTGGCCTTGGACTCTGTCTCGGTCTCGGTCTCAGTTCCATCTCAGACTCCATCTCGGGTCCATCTCAGGTCCATCTTAGGTCCATCTCAGACTCTATCTTAGCTCCATCTCAGACTCCATTTTGGACTCCATCTCAGGTCCAGCTTGGACTCCATCTTGGATCCATCTCAGGTCCATCTTGGACTCCATCTCGGGTCCATCTCGGACTCCATCTTGGGTCCATCTCGGACTCTATCTTGGACTCCATCTCGGTCTCCATCTTGGACTCCATCTTAGGTCCATCTCGAATCCTATCTCAGACTCCATCTCGGGTCCATCTTGGACTCCTTCTTGGACTCCATTTCAGGTCCATCTCAGACCCTATCTCAGACTCCATCTTGGGTCCATCTCGGACTCCATCTCGGACTACTTTCTCGGACTCCATCTCAGACACTTCTACATGTCATGTGTTGGTCTTCTTGTATCCCTTTTCTAGAGACTCATTTATTGCTCGCTTCATGTTTGTTCCTCAAGCACTTCATTGGGAGTTTCACTCCCGCTCTCGACCTTTTAAGTCGGAGCTTTTAGTCCAAACGTGTTACACTTGTTTGGCTTTCGCTTCAGCCACTACCACGTGGTGCCCTTTCAGCTCCACTTTGGGGCTTAGGGATTTGTGTCTCACATAGGACTTATGGAGGTTGTCAGTGAAACTCCTTCAAATGGTTGGAGGTGTGGTTAAATTACTAAAGTAGAATGGAAAATTTAGTCGCTTACAATTCCAAGTGAAGATGCTCATTTAATCAAGCTTTCAGTTTGTCATTGGTCACCCAGAAATATCAAGATTTTACATGCAAATGTCAAAGAAATGTTGGAAAAAGGTGTTATTCAAAAATCACAAAATCCTTAGGCGTATGAACCTCATCTTGTGAAAAAACATAATGGAAGTATTTGTTTTTGCATCAACTATTATTTATTAAATGAAGTGACAATCTCAAATGTATACCCTCTTCTTCACATTGTTAATCTCTTGAATTGTTTGGGGAGAAGTCGTTGGTTTATATATTTTAACTAGTTGATGTTTTCAAATTGATTCATGAATTTTTTTTTTTTTAGTCACTTAGATTTGGTTATTAACTTTCCAATGAGTAAATTTATAGTAGCTAAACCACCAAGTTAAATCTTGCTTCTGGGTACTGACAAGTACCGATGGCCGAAAAAGATATTCCTAAAACTATTTTTTGTACATCATTTGGTTTGTACGAGTTTTTAGTGATGCCATTTGGTTTAAACAATGTTTTGGTAACTTTCCAATAGATGCTGGATAAAGTTCTTTGTGATATGCTGAAGATGACTTTTAACTTCATCAATAATGCCTTAATCCACTCAAAGAGAACATGAGAGGAACATATCCATGATGGTGATAAGGTGTTAAATTGGTTATGGGAAGTTGATTTAAAGCTAAAGTGGTGTTTACGTCCAAGTACATGACTTATTTTGGATATTGTATTTCTCGTAAGGGTTTGTAAGTTGATTATAACAAACTTATGGCTATTCTAAAATTCTTTACTCTGAAGTGTGTAAATGATGAGTAGTACTTCCTGGGCAAAGTACAATATCTCAGTCGTTTCGTTAATCATCTTTTTTATCTCACTGCACTGTTGCGAACATTGCTAAAGTCATTAATGTTATCTTTCATTCGGTTTGTAGATTGTGAGTGGGCGTTTACAGATCTTAACGAGTTATTGACGACTCCTTTAGTTTTAGCATATCCTAATTACATTCGACCTTTCATTTTCCATGTGAATACTTTTGATATCAATCTTGAAGATGTGTTGATGCAAGAGAGCCCAAGTGTGTCATGGCCCCTTTCCTTTCATATTTGAACCTTTATAGATTATCTTTTGAGTCGTTCCTTTTAGTTGCTTACAGAACTACTCCACAATAGAGAAGGAGTGTTTAGCAATAATTTAGGGTTTCAGGAAACTTCATATATATCTACATAGTTCTCAGATATTACTATATTTCTAAGTTAATTTTTTTACTTTTATATATGTTTGTCAAAATATGATTATGTGCAAAACATAAACAAGTTTCCCTTTACTAATTCTATTATATCTTCTAAATATTCAAGAAGAGCACGATTTTGCTGTGAGTATAGAGGTAGAAGTATGATAAATTTCCAACTTTTCACAGAAGCTTATCTAGCACTGATTAATCATTTTAAAAATAATCACAAATCCTCTTAACTTATAATGAGAATAGAGGAAGATTAACCTTTAGAATGACAATAGGCAAAGTACATTCATTTACCAATGATGATATAGGAGAAGCATTTAATGGTATATGGGATTATTGTCTTAAAAATGGGTTAAAAGGTAGCTTTGTTTATTTAATTGATGGTTCTTTGAGGTTAAAAGTAGAATATACATAAAATTTGATCCAACATGCTTTCAAGTTTACACCCATAATCTGACCCTTATCTATCAAATATATTTGATATTTTAGCTTAAAATACCTCTATTTTAAATTATTTATGATGTCAATTTCACAAATTCTTTTATAGAATTTTAGGAGGTAATTTTCAAGGTTTTTTTCTATATGGGAGAAATAAGGGGCATTTAATCTAGACATGCATGTTTCCACACACCATTGTTAGAGCCACATGGTGTATAACCACATAGCTTAAATTCTTCTAGTTTAGGATTTTTGGTTTTCTTTGCTATTGAAAGCCATCTCAAAGGTTTGTTCTAGGAGCTCTTTTTCTTCAAAGCATTAGACTAAGGGGCTTAACTTCTCTTCACATGGTATTAGAGTTTAATAAAAAAAATTGGCAAAAATAATTATAAACAACTAAAGAGAATGATTCAAAGAATTATTCATAAAAGGCCTATAAACAAAAGTAAACCTCTTTTTCTAATCTGTTAAAGGTTTTGAAATACTTAAAATTAAATATTCTTTAAGTTTAAATAATACTAAATTTGATGACCTCCTGGGAAGTCCAAAATTAACTTATAATAGAGCTAAGATAGGATGGCAAAGTTTCCAAGGTGGGGACTTTGGCCCATGGTATCTTGGAATGAAAAAATGCCCTTCTTTATGACAACATCGATCAATATAATGAGTGGTAAAATGATGATATCAATCAATACAAATGGTAAGATCTAGATACCAGGGCAATTAGAGCTTTAGGAGGAGGCCTTAGCCCAAGAGATTCTAGCCATGTTATAGATCAAGAGTTTAATGTTATCTTTTTTAACTTGTGCCATGAAATTTCATTTTCGATATATCAAGAAAATTCCCAACATCACCCAGTAGCAGATTTTTGCTGAACAAGAAGACCATTGTAGGCAAAGGCAATACTGCTGAGCAGGAAGGGATTGCCATGATGACTTGTGACAAGGGCACTCATTATTTTTAATCAACTTAGAAACAAGCGTTCCAACAGCACAGAGGAAAAACCATGCAAAACGTAGGCACCTAAGCAAGGATTGTCCTATGAAGAAGCAATGCTGAGAGGCAAAGTTGAAAGTTAGATGTGGATCTTCCTTCGGTGTGGCACCACATTTAAGAGTCGATGCCGAGACGATGGTGATGGTGAAGACTCTTCTGCTGCATCCAACAGCTTGTTATGGATGGCTCAAGGAGTAGACTTGGACACCACTAGCCTTCTTTGGCTAGATTTAGCAGTAACGACCATGAGCTATTTTTGGAGTTGAGCAATGGGTAATAGCTTATTAACAGTTGAAGGTGTAGACACAATTCAAGTGTGACTTCTAACAGGCTTTGTGGTTCCAATCAATGACAGAGCAGCACAAAAGGCGAGTTGGCTTCATGAGCTTGTAGCAAGTATGCAACTGAGGTAACATGGACCTACGGTAATTCTTTCAGATAATTCTTTGCTGTTGCTTGCTCTAGGAGTGTTTAGCTTCTCTTCACAACCATGACATGCTAGCTGCAAAACTCAAATCAAGAGAAAGCTTCTCTTCTCTTCTTCTCTCTTTTGCAAAGCACACAAGCTCTTCTGGCCAAATCCTTTGACATTGCCAGGGAAACCATACATAGCAGATGATTTGACACCTGAGCCTCTTTATAAAGTTCCCAGAAATTCAGAGAATACTGCCACGAGCATAGGTCCCTTGCTCATGCGCACCACTAAGGCAAAGAGATCCACAAACAGGCTTCCAGGAGCAAGCTGCAGCTCTTGTACTGGTAGTAGCTTTGGAGCTCCGGAAGAGAATGCCAAACCGAGATGTGGTCTCCCGGGCGTCTGCGATCTCAGCTCGGCGATGGAGAGCGACCTTTGCTGCTTGTCCCGGATGCGGAGCCTTCGTCGCCGTATTGAAAGCTTGCACCGCTCTAGCGACGTTCGGCAAGGTGGTGAAATGACTTGAAAGAGCTCGAAGGTTGTCTCGGACACCATATTCCTGCTCGTCATTCTTGTCGAAGACCCAGTGACCGTCGGTCATACTTCTGGTAATATCCGAGCTTCGGCTATGAAGAACAGTGGCAGTATAGCTCGAGTTCTTCTCAGCTTTTCTCTCCATTCTCACGGCTGCCACTCGAACTGTTACTCTCCGCTCAGAAGTTTGCATCTCCTCCAGCTATCTTGTTCTCACAGC
>NW_003314372.1:74608-111972 GCF_000143415.4 Selaginella moellendorffii
GCTCATTGACTTTATAGTCAATAATGGTCAAAACGGGAAAGCCTCAATCAACATGAAAGTCCTTTTGTCCATCCTCAACCTCAATGTTGTGAGCTCGATCACGTTTGGGAGAGAATTCACGCTGGCTCCGTGGAGGTGATCGAAGAAGTAATGCGGCTGATGGGCTCGTTTGTGTTGGGCGACTGCTTTCCATTCCTCTCGTGGCTTGGCAGCCCCGTGATCCGAAAGATGATCTCGGCTCACACGAAACTGGACCAGCTTTTGCAAGAGATCGTGGACGAGCACAAGTCTAAATTCAAGTCATCAGAGCGTGCGGGTGACTTTGTTGACGTGCTTTTGTCATTGGAAGACCAAGGAGAAATTGACGTTCAATGCGTGAAAGCAATGATCATGGTAAGTTTAATTTCCTTTGGTTATGCTAACCTTATTTTCTCTTCGCAAGGACATGATCCTTGCTGGTACTGAAACTTCGGCCATCACTACCGAGTGGGCACTTTCAGAGCTCATGAACAGTCCAACATGTATGATCAAAGCCCAAAAAGAGATTGACACGATTGTGGGCCGTGAGCGGATGGTGGTGGAAGCCGATCTTTGCAAGCTTAGCTACATCCACAATGTTGTCAACGAAGTGTTCCGCTTGCATCCGCCAGCGCCATTGCTACTCCCTCACCATTCAACGCAAGACTGCCTAGTCAACGGCTACAAGATCCCCAAGAACTCGCGAGTTTTGGTCAACGTATGGTCAATTGCACGAGATCCAAGCTTGTGGGAGTCTCCCAATCTCTTCAAGCCGGATAGATTTGCGGAGAGCTCGATCAGCTTCAAGGGGAAGAACTTTGAGCTGCTGCCTTTTGGATCTGGTCGAAGGATCTGTCCCGGATTGTCTCTTGGCGTAGCCATGGTTTCGTACACTCTTGCTCGCCTCGTCCATGGGTTCGAGTGGAAGGTCAGTGGCAAGGAGCTGAGCATGGACGAGATCTCGGAAGGAGTGGCGGTGAGACGAAAGGTTCCACTTGAAGTTTTTGCAACACCAAGGCTTGCAAGCCATGCCTACCTGTAATGAAGTTATCTTAGAAACTAGCAAGCTGAATGGACGGACATACCTCATTCTCTAATCTTCAGAAACATCCTCTTGAGCAGCCTGGCTTCTCTGGAGACCGTGTTGGAGTTCTGGCCCTCGCCGGGACTCTCCACGGATGTGTAGACAGTCTTGCCTTGGCTGTCCGCAGCATCAAGAAAGTCGTCTATGTCGGCGTATGTCGCATCCTTCAACTGCATCACGCAAACTTGAGATTAGATTTCATGAATCCGTGCCTCGTCTTTTGTTGCTTACCACGATCATCTGTTTCGCAAGGCTATCAACCAATGCAAGAAAGCAACGCTTTGCATAAAACCACGTGTCTGCTTCCAGCTTTTTCCCATAAGGCTCCAGACTTCTGATGATACGGCTAATACCGAACTCGAAGTTTTGTTTTGCGCAGTAGAGGGTACCGATAACAAGGTTTACAATGCATACATGCAATTCCTGCGGCCTCCATCTCCAGGAAGCATTCCAGGCCTACCAGCCCCGTGTGGCTCGAGGCAAACATTGCCGACATGAAGGTCAGTTGATCCGCTGGATTCTAGAAAAGGAACACGGAATTAAAACCACTCCTTAAGTTATATCTAAATGGCAAACCTCGTAGTGCGCTCTCTCTTCCTCTTTTTCAATCTTTCGCATCAAATCTTCGGCCTCTTCATTCTGCTAAAGACCAATATATTACAATTTCGTCGTACTATTTGGGAGCCAAAGGAGATGCTTACGGTTTGATGGCGAACATCCACAGCTGCCTGGCGAGATCTCCGCAGCAGTGACGGGTTTCAATTCGTGACATCACTCTCACAGGGTGTTCTGGTCTCTCGGAGACTTCTTTCTTCGACAAGGAGAGGCTGGGTGCTGGGCGTATGTCTACTTGCTCTTAGACGAGGAGTGAAGTGCGGCTATGGCAGCGAAGCGTGTTTCTCTCAGAGAGGATTTGGATGCCTCGGTAGAACATGTTGTGTGTGATGGATATGACGGCGTTTGTGCTCCTGGAGGATGGGTATGGCGAGGAACCTCTCCTGGCGAGGAGCTGGAAAACGTGTTGATATGGCGTCGCCTCTTGTTCCTGGCAAGGAACTGTGGGCGAGTATGAACTTCTCTTGGCAAGGAGCGCTTCTAGATGATGGGTATGGCGAGAAATGGCAGATGCTTATCGAGAGCAACATACATGGTGAATGGCGAGCAAAGGGAGCCGAGGAGCTTGGAGCGGGAGTCGTCATAGCCCAACAGCAGGAAAATTTCAAATCGCCAATGACCGGCACCAATGACCAGCGAAGACCTACGGCGATGACCGTGAGACGACTATGACAACTGATCGATTACCAGCAATGACCACAAGGACAAAAGTTTATAAACACGACTGCGAGACCACAAGGCCATCATCAGCCTGCCTAGGTACATGAAATTTTCCCCATCAAGACCGGCTAATGTCTCATCAAGTTGCATCACCACCTTGCTCATATCATCATCCTGCCTTGGCTGTTACGAAACGATTGGGGCATAGCAATGTGGCTCTCTCACGGCCCTCTTACTCACATCACCGAAAGGGGACAGGTGGCAGAACAGGATGATCGTATGCAAAACACGACCCAGTACAACTAAAATGTTCCCGGTGGATCACTTTGCGGTGCCTTCCGGTTCTCTGGGGTGCCAACCCCATATTAAACTTGGGAACAAGGCACAGAATCTTCCTTGTCCTCACTGGCTACTCCTCATCATGCACCAAGAGGCCAGGTGTTCTTGCGAATGGAATCGGAATGACGTGATCGAAGGATGCCTCTCTAGGGCACACACCATCAGCACGGGAGTCCCAATCGCAAGCATTCACCAGTTGGACTATGATGGTGGTGCGTTGCTAGGAACCCCCACGCCTCCCAGCTACCAACAATGGAGGAGGCCGGCAGCTTTACCACGGGAGTCCCAATCGCAAGCATTCACCAGTTGGACTATGATGGTGGTGCGTTGCTAGGAACCCCCACGCCTCCCAGCTACCAACAATGGAGGAGGCCGGCAGCTTTACCACGCGACAACCAAACAGCCAACGGCCCCAGACGATCATCATCAGCAATGCTCATACCATCAATCCCACCAAGTCTCGACAGCATGGGAAAGACACCACTACAGATCCCAATACGCTGAAGAAGACCTGGAACACCAACGGCTGCATTCCGAGAGTGCAGTGTGTCGCCCAAGTGTTGGATCTTCTGACCCCCACGAGATTCGAGTTTCGAGTGAGCCGAGATCATCTTTCGGATCAGGCTGCCAAGCCACGAGAGGAATGGAAAGCAGTCGCCCTACACAAACAAGCCCATCAGCTGCATTACTTCTTCCATCAGCTCCACAGAGCCAGTGTGACATTCTCTCCCAAACGTGATCAAGCTCACAACATTGAGGTTGAGGATGGAGAAAAGGAATCTCATGTCGATTGAGGCTTTCCCGTTTTGACCATTATTGACTATAAAGTCCATGAGCTTCGAAACTTGCGTGTGCCTCACCATTCTGGATTCCTCGAGCCTTTTTGCAGTGAAGAGTTCCACAGTGGTGACCTTCCTCATCAATCTCCAATAGGGACCATAGCTGGTCCAGCCCAAGTCCTTACTTAAAGCAAAGGCAAGATCTTGAGTGCACAGAACTTCTCTTGCAGCATCTGGGGAAGAGACCACAAGCGTTGGAGCAAAACCAAACCAGAGCAACATGACGGGGCCATATCTACTTGAGAGATCCGAGAGAGATTTGTGAGGAAGAACACCCAGCAAATGCAAGTGACCCAGAAGCGGCACTCTAGGCGGGCCTGGAGGAAGGCTTCGATCAACAATTTTCGTTAGAATCCTCCACAGAAGACCGAAAGACAGTGTAAGCAAGAACAGAGCTATAATACTTGCCATGGGTAATTTTACACACCAGTGTGTAGTAAGAGATAGCTTCCTCCTGCACGATTTTACAATTGACATCTTTGTATTTATGCAAGGAAGTCAATAGCGGGTCTGCCTCCATGCATTTCTTATCACAAATAGAGCTGGCATTGGTTGCAACATACGTTCTTCTCTATGTTTTTCTTCTTCTTCTTCTTCTGGTTATGAGTGGTTTCATGTATATCCGTTTCAGCTTGTGTTGATCTTGGGGCTCAAGCAACCCCTTTTGATGGATCGAAGCCCTTATCTTTGAGCTTTTAGACAGATCGGACTCACTCAAGGTCGAATTGGAATTACATCATATCCAGGGTCCCCACTGTGATTTTGTAACACCATCTCCGACTTGCTACCGAAGGTGTCATTGGTATTCAGGAGAAGGTGAGTAGGTATGTGCAAGATGCTCCTCCGAATCTTCTGTATATCAATGCTACTTTTTGTGTTAAGCCTTATTCATGTGGCTGTAACATGACCTGTAGACCAAACTTATAATCACAAACTGCTTGCCATAGGAAATTCAATCTCAAAGTGAATCCTACTATGCATGTAGCTTAGTTCAAATCGAAGTTGAGATAAATCTTCTAAGTGTGTGGGCTTTTTAATTTACAATCCTCACCATTGTGATTGGAAAGAAAATGCTCCACGGGTAATGACCAAACACAAGTATCCCAGATCAGAACATGGTATCATGCGTTCCTCGAAGGATTGTTGGCACATCAAAACTGGTACAGCTTGAGCTGACCTGCAACAGAGCTGTTTGTCTTTACCGTCTAAAGCATTACGGTCCAGGTAATGTTATTCTTGGACAATCAATGAACGAATTTTCCTTACGTTAGTTTGCAGCTCTTAGTGTTCTTGCAGAAATTCTGGAACATGGAGTGCGATAGTATCCCGAGCTCAGCATTGGTAGGTATGCTCTTTGTCACCACATTAGTTGCTTTTGCATATATTCTAGACTATGCATTTTCTGTTTGTAAAGCCACGTAGAGGGCATTGAGCTATGTAGTGTTGGAAACAGCCCAGCGCTCAAAGAATCTGTATTAGTCGCTTTCAACTTGAAGGTCCGATCAAAATTCTTTTTGACTCACTTGATTTAGTTCTTTGTTTAGGCTGCCATTGACTACGTCAATGGAAATTTAGAGGCCGCAAAGGAAAACCTCACTGACATGCCACCACGTGTAGAAGAAGAGTTAGACTCGGTACATTCTGATCCTTTCGCTAAGTTGTTTATTTTTGTTTTTTCTTTCCTCAGGTCACGCTTCACAATCAAGCCCTGATGAATATGGAAGTTGATCCTACTGCAGGCTTCCGTAAACTTAATTTTTTGTTGCAGGTAGATATTTTTATTCTTTTATGATTATTCTGACCACTCGCTATAGAATCCTTCATTTCCTTCAGAGACATTGGCTAATCTACTTCTGCTGTATTGTAAACCTTCCCATGGATTCTACGACCTTGCTGCTGATGTAATGGCAGAGCATGCGGAAGTTATCTTCAAGTATCTATTGAAGCACATAAACTTCACAAGCATTAGTCTTTTTACATCAAATATTATGCAGGACCTCTACGACTTTATTAACTGCATCATTTTGACAAAGACGTCACCGGAGGTTGTTCAATTATTGTTAGTTGTGATGTTGTTGAGCTAAGCTTGACTATCGGACAGGATACATATCAAAAGATGAATGAGCTGGCAAATCGTTATAGTGAAACCATGCGCAGGCTCACCAAACAAATCCAGGATTCTTGTCTTTCTCGTGATCAGGAGGGCCACAAGAAGGCTTTGGCAGAGTATGAAGACTCTCTTGAGGTAAGATGTTCGTAATGTTTTGTCTTTTGCTTTTCGAGCATCGGCTCTTCTATAGTATTATATACCTATCATCATGGCAATTGCAAAGCTTTTCTGGGACAAAGAAAATTACGTGCAAGTAGAGCGTTTTTTCCACCAGTCAGCAGACTTGTGTTCGGATCATCCTTTTTGGCGACTGAATGTCGCTCACACTTTCTTTATGCAGGTGAGCTAATCATATTTGCTATCTATGCTCATGGTGCATCTAACAGGATAATCGCTACAGAAGCAATCCATTTCTATGAACCGATTGTAAAGAAAGCGGGAGATGACATTCTCAGTGTCACAGCAATTGTGCTCGCGAATCTCTGCGTTTCATACATTATGACCAGCCAGGTACTTTAAACAAATAGTACGACGAAATTGTAATATATTGGTCTTTAGCAGAATGAAGAGGCCGAAGATTTGATGCGAAAGATTGAAAAAGAGGAAGAGAGAGCGCACTACAAGGTTTGCCATTTACATATAACTTAAGCGGCTACTAGTGGTTTTAATTCCGTGTTCCTTTTCTAGAATCCAGACAAGCAGGAATTGCATTTATGCATTGTAAACCTTGTGATCGGTACCCTCTACTGCGAAAACAAATCTTCGAGTTCGGTATTAGCCGTATTATCAGAAGTCTGGAGCCTTATGGGAAAAAGCTGGAAGCAGACACGTGGTTTTATGCAAAGCGTTGCTTTCTTGCATTGGTCGATAGCCTTGCGAAACAGATGATCGTAGTAAGCAACAAAAGACGGGATTCATGAAATCTAATCTCGAGCTTGCGTGATGCAGTTGAAGAATGCGACATACGCCGACATAGACGACTTTCTTGATGCTGCGGACAGCCAAGGCAAGACTGTCTACACATCCGTGGAGAGTCCCGGCGAGGGCCAGAACTCCAACACGGTCTCCAGAGAAGCCAGGCTGCTCAAGAGGATGTTTCTGAAGATTAGAGAATGAGGTATGTCCGTCCATTCAGCTTGCTAGTTTCTAAGATAACTTCATTACAGGTAGTGGCTTGCAAGCCTTGGTGTTGCAAAAACTTCAAGTGGAACCTTTCGTCTCACCGCCACCCCTTCCGAGATCTCGTCCATGCTCAGCTCCTTGCCACTGACCTTCCACTCGAACCCATGGACGAGGCGAGCAAGAGTGTACGAAACCATGGCTACGCCAAGAGACAATCCGGGACAGATCCTTCGACCAGATCCAAAAGGCAGCAGCTCAAAGTTCTTCCCCTTGAAGCTGATCGAGCTCTCCGCAAATCTATCCGGGTTGAAGAGATTGGGAGACTCCCACAAGCTTGGATCTCGTGCAATTGACCATACGTTGACCAAAACTCGCGAGTTCTTGGGGATCTTGTAACCGTTGACTAGGCAGTCTTGCGTTGAATGGTGAGGGAGTAGCATTGGCGCTGGCGGATGCAAGCGGAACACTTCGTTGACAACATTGTGGATGTAGCTAAGCTTGCAAAGATCGGCTTCCACCACCATCCACTCACGGCCCACAATTGTGTCAATCTCTTTTTGGGCTTTGATCATACATGTTGGACTGTTCATGAGCTCTGAAAGTGCCCACTCGGTAGTGATGGCCGAAGTTTCAGTACCAGCAATGATCATGTCCTTGCGAAGAGAAAATAAGGTTAGCATACCAAAGGAAATTAAACTTACCATGATCATTGCTTTCACGCATTGAACGTCAATTTCTCCTTGGTCTTCCAATGACAAAAGCACGTCAACAAAGTCACGCGCACGCTCTGATGACTTGAATTTAGACTTGTGCTCGTCCACGATCTCTTGCAAAAGCTGGTCCAGTTTCGTGTGAGCCGAGATCATCTTTCGGATCACGGGGCTGCCAAGCCACGAGAGGAATGGAAAGCAGTCGCCCAACACAAACGAGTCCATCAGCCGCATTACTTCTTCGATCAGCTCCACAGAGCCAGCGTGAAATTCTCTCCCCAACGTGATCGAGCTCACAACATTGAGGTTGAGGATGGACAAAAGGAATTTCATGTTGATTGAGGCTTTCCCGTTTTGACCATTATTGACTATAAAGTCAATGAGCTTCGAAACTTGCGTGTGCCTCACCATTCTGGATTCCTCGAGCCTTTTTGCAGTGAAGAGTTCCACAGTGGTGACCTTCCTCATCAATCTCCAATAGGGACCATAGCTGGTCCATCCCAAGTCCTTACCATTGTAGAACATGTACTTGGTTATAGATATGTTTGGCCTTGAAGCAAAGGCAAGATCTTGAGTGCACAGAACTTCTCTTGCAGCATCTGGGGAAGAGACCACAAGCGTTGGAGCAAAACCAAACCAGAGCAACATGACGGGGCCATATCTACTTGAGAGATCCGAGAGAGATTTGTGAGGAAGAACACCCAGCAAATGCAAGTGACCCAGAAGCGGCACTCTAGGCGGGCCTGGAGGAAGGCTTCGATCAACAATTTTCGTTAGAATCCTCCATAGAAGACCAAAAGACAGTGTAAGCAAGAACAGAGCTACAATACTTGCCATGGATAATTTTACACACCAGTGTGTGCAATCTACTTATAGTAAGAGATAGCTTCCTCCTGCACGATTTTACGATTGACATCTTTGTATTTATGCAAGGAAGTCAACAAAGGGTCTCCCTCATGCATTTCTTATCTGTTCATTCTTCTCGTCCTCAAATACTTTTCACTAGGATACGATCTTTGTCACTACATTACGTTGGCTTTGGTTGCAACATACGTTCCTCTCGATGTTCTTCGTTTCTTTCTTCTTCTTTGGTTTTGATGAATCGAAACCCTTATCTTTGAGCTTTTACGGACAGATCGCTGAGGGTCGGATTGGAATTACATCATATCCGGGGTGGATTGTGAATCTGATTTTGTAACGCCATCTACGACTTGCTACCAAAGGTGTCATTGATATTCAGGTGAAGGTAAGTAGGTATGTGCTAGATGCTCCTCAATGCTATTTTTTGTGTCAAGCCTCCTTGGAAAAACTGTAGACCGAACTTATAATCACAAATTGCAAAGTGAATGCTATAATGCGTGTAGCTTAGTTCAAATCGAAGTTGAGATAAAATCTCCAAGTGTGTGGGCTTTTTAATTTAGAATCCTCACCATTGTGATTGGAAAGAAAATACTCCGCAGGTAATGACCAAACACAAGTATCCCAGATCAGAACATGGTATCATGCGTTTCTCGAAGGCCTGATGGCACATCAAAACTGGCACAGCTTGAGCTGGATTAGAACAGAGCTGTTTGTCTTTACCGTCTAAAGCATTACGGTCCAGGTAATGTTATTCTTGGACAATCAATGAACGAATTTTCCTTACGTTAGTTTGCAGCTCTTAGTGTTCTTGCAGAAATTCTGGAACATGGAGTGCGACAGTATCCCGAACTCAGCATTGGTAGGTATGCTCTTTGTCACCACATTAGTTGCTTTTGCATATATTCTTGCGTGTGCCTCACCATTCTTGATTCCTCGAGCCTTTTTGCAGTGAAGAGTTCCACAGTGGTGACCTTCCTCATCAATCTCCAATAGGGACCATAGCTGGTCCATGCCAAGTCCTTGTAGAACATGTACTTGGCTAAAGATATGTTTGGCCTTGAAGCAAAGGCAAGATCTTGAGTGCACAGAACTTCTCTTGCAGCATCTGGGGAAGAGACCACAAGCGTTGGAGCAAACCCAAACCAGAGCAACATGACGGGGCCATATCTACTTGAGAGATCCGAGAGAGATTTGTGAGGAAGAACACCCAGCAAATGCAAGTGACCCAGAAGCGGCACTCTAGGCGGGCCTGGAGGAAGGCTTCGATCAACAATTTTCGTTAGAATCCTCCATAGAAGACCGAAAGAGAGTGTAAGCAAGGACAGAGCTACAATACTTGCCATGGGTAATTTTTTACACCAGTGTATGCAATCTACTTATAGTAAGAGATAGCTTCCTCCTGCACGATTTTACAATTGACATCTTTGTATTTATGCAAGGAAGTCAATAGAGGGTCTGCCTCCATGCATTTCTTATCACAAATAGAGCTGGCATTGGTTGCAACATACGTTTCTTCTCTATGTTTTTCTTCTTCTTCTGGTTATGAGTGGTTTCATGTATATCCGTTTCAGCTTGTGTTGATCTTGGGGCTCAAGCAACCCCTGGTTTTGATGGATCGAAACCCTTATCTTTGAGCTTTTACGGACAGATCGGACTCACTCAGGGTCGGACTGGAATTACATCATATCAGGGTAATCTGGGGACCACCGTGATTTTGTAACACCACTACGACTTGCTACCAAAGGTGTCATTGATATTCAGGAGAAGGTGAGTAGGTATGTGCAAGATGCTCCTCCGAATCTTCTGTATATCAATGCTACTTTTTGTGTTAAGCCTTAGTCATGTGGCTGTAACATGACCTGTAGACCAAACTTATAATCACAAATTGCTTGCCATAGGAAATTCAATCTCAAAGTGAATCCTACTATGCATGTAGCTTAGTTCAAATCGAAGTTAAGATAAATCCTCTAAGTGTGTGGGCTTTGAATTTACAATCCTCACCATTGTGATTGGAAAGAAAATGCTCCGCGGGTAATGACCAAACACAAGTATCCCAGATCAGAACATGGTATCATGCGTTCCTCAAAGGCTTGTTGGCACATCAAAACTGGCACAGCTTGAGTTCGCTTGGTTCTTGTGAAACTTCCAGAAAACACATTTGGGCCGGCTATAGTTTTCAATCCTCCGAGAGAGCCTTGTAAATGGAGCTCGGGAAAGCTAATTCCAAGCCAAACATGGTGTATTAGCGTCCTTTGTGGGACAATTTCTCAATGTCACGCAACCTGTGGGTGACAAGAACCCATTCACATAGAACACCTGGAATTGGCTCTCCAAGCACCATGGATGTGAGTTTTGCTTCTTCTACTAGAGCAGTGACAAATACTATAAAGAAAAAAGCTTATTCATTTTTAAATATAATATTTGTTTGACTATGAAGTAAATCAATGACAGCCTCCAATACTGCTATCTGAAGGTATTTTGTACACAAAGAAGCTTGTTACAATAAGGCACGGGCACAGACTAGAAGAAAATTGGATTTCAAACCAGCTTAAGTTGCGATCGTTTCAACAGTTCTTCCACTCCATCGTGGGACCTTTGCTTGTATCCTCCAAAAATTGAGAGCTTCCAACTTTAAAGAGGGTAACATGTCACCATAGTTTTTTCAGTGACGACCGGTAGCTCGATCCCCACAATTATTCTGCTACAAACACTGAAGAGATTTATCGCAGTTCATGATTCTTACAACTAAGGTATGTCAGTGTTCTTTCCATTCTTACCATTGAGGAAAAAATTTTGTAGATCATTGATCATCAATGGCGCTCCTTTCTTTTGGTGGAGAATCGTTCTAAAGCAGTGCTCGTGTTTGTGGAGGAGATGTTTAGAAAAAAAAGAAGATGGAACGCACGCATTTTTCTACGAATTTTCTGTCGGCACTGACTGTGACCAAAAGCGCCGGCCTTGTCTTCAATACAATGTGCCACGTATGATGCCAGCAGGGATTAGGGCTTGCCTCGTCGGTGCGCCAGCTAGGATATATCTGCCACGCAAGCGCCTATGTCATTGAAAGGGCTTTGAAGGGTCTTGTTTTTCTGTGCTTCGTGGGAGGAGAGTTCTAGGCGGCTCAGCGTTGCGCGCTAGGTTTTCTAGGGATTGATTGGATCGGGAGCTGCGCCAGGGCGTGCCGCGGGCCGAGAGGTATGATCTTTTCTTTGGCACATTGACGCGCATTGATCGAGACGAGGATTTCTTGGCCAGATTTGGGAGGAATTTCGGATTCCAATGGCCGATGCGGAGAACTCGGATGCCGTCGTCGCACCGGCGCTCGAGAAGGACGAGGAGGTGAGATTCGCTGGATTCGTTCGCGTTTCCGTGCCGATCTGACGATTTTCTTCCACTGCAAACAGGAAACTACCGCTCTCAAGAGCAAGGTGACCGAGCTAGGGAAATTGCTGGCCGGCAAGGAAGAATTGGAGAAGGAACTAGAGACTGCCAAGGAGAAGGCTGGCGTTTTGTTTGAGTCGCTCGAGGATGCCAAGAAGAATCTCGAGGATGCCAGCAAGAGAAGCGATGCTGCTGAATCCAAGCTCGCGGAATTGTTATCGTCGATGGAGAAGCACACATTGACCAAGGAGAAACTGGAGAAGGAAGTCGCCGATGCACAGAGCCTCGTGAAGGAGCTAGAAGAACAGTTGAAAGGATCGCAACTTAAGCTGGAAACCAGCGACAAGAATGCATCCATCGCCCTCCAGTCATCCAAAGAAGCTGCCGCTGCCCTCCAAGCACAAGTGGATGAGCTCACAGAAAAACTCCAACTTTCCAGTGATGCCGTCGTGGACTTGAAGAAGAACGAGGAATCGGCTGCCTTGGCTGCCAAGGAGACGGAAGGAAAGTTGCGGGCTTTGCAGCAAGATATGGAGAAGCTACAAGCGGACAAAGCTGCCGAGGTAAAAGCTGGCGAGGAAAAAGTCCAAGAGCTTTCCAGTCAGGTGGCAATCCTTACGGAAAAGGTTGAGAAAGCCGAGGCTGAAGTAGAAGCAAGCAAGTCCGCCGAGGCGTCACTCAATGGTCAGCTGGAGGCTTTGTCCAAAGCCAAGGGTGAGCTTGAGAAGCTGCTAGTGGACGCGGAGTCACGATCGAAAGACGAAGCTGAAAGTCACAAAGTGGAGATCGAATCTGCTCGGGCGTCAATGGCTGAGTTGGAGGCTGAGGTGTCTGCTCTCAAAGCCTCGGTGAATGATCTCGAGAAGAATGCGAAGGATTCGCTCGAGCAGGTCGAGACGTATAAGAAGAACGTTTCGGTCCAAGAGGAACAGGGTAAGGAGTGGATGGAAAAAGCGAAAGATGTTGAGCGACTTCTTCAAGAAGCTCAGGCGAGAGGAGATGCTGCTGAAGAAAGCAGCAAGTCATGGCAGGCCGAATGCGACGACTTGAAAGAAAAGGTTGCAGCCGCTTCCAAAATTGAGGCGATCTTGAAGGAAACAGAAGCTCAACTACAGCTTCTTCAACAGACGGCAGCTGACGCCGAGAGCAAGATCACGGCATTGGAGTCCAAGTTGCGCTCTGCAGAGGACTCTGCCGCAGGCCACGAAGGTGATGCTCAAAAGCATCTGATGAAGGTGGCGGAACTTAGCGAGAGCCTGACAAGTATCGAAGCCATTGCCGCTGCTTCTGAAGAAAAGCTTAAGTCGAGCGAGCTTGTGATTAGTGGCTTGCGGAGTGATTTGGAAGAGGCAAAGTCAACAGCAGAGAAACACGTGGCGACTGCAGCTGGGATTCAGGCAAAGCACGACGATCTTCAAAAGGAACTCCATGAGAAGCTGAGCCTGGCCGACGAGAAATACCAAAACTACGAGCGAAGCTTGGAAGAGTCCTCGGCAACGACCTCGCAGTTAAAAGAGTCTCTCCTGGCTCTTCAAAGTCAAGCTAACGAAGCCGCAGAATTGACTACAAAACTGCAAGCGGAGCTTCAAGATTCCAAGGACAGGGAAGCGAAGCTCGCTGAGCAGCTCGAAGCGTCCAGAGCAGCAGGTGAAAAGCAAGAGGCAGATTATAAAGCGGCATTGAATGAGCTTCAAGAATCGCTAACGAGACAGACGGAGGAGGCGTCCTCTAGACACGAAGCTCTTGCGCGAGATTTGAGCTCCGGCGTGGAAAGAGAGAAGGAACTTGAGCAGAAGCTCCGGACGGCGGAGGAGACGTCTGCGATTCACGAGAAGTCCAGCAACGAGTATAGCCAGAATTCTGCGCAGCTCGAGGACAAGCTGCGTGAAATCCAAGCAGAACTTTCCACTCACGCGGCAAAGGCTTCCGAGCTCGAAGGAGTTGTGGAGAGCTCTCGTCAAATGCATGTGACACTCCAAGGGAGCGTCGAAGCTGCCGAGAGCAAATCGGCGCATTACGAAGAGCTCGCCAACGTCTCCAACAAGAAGGTTGCGGAGCTGGAAGAGGAGATGTCGAGTTTACATTCGAAACTGGCATCTCTAGAGAAGGTTTTGGCGAGTCAGGAAGAAACTCTGAAGGCGGCTCTTGACACCGAGGCGGAGCTACGTCAACAGCTCAAGCTCGCAGAAGAAACTTCAGCAATGCACGAGGCAACAGCAGGCGAACGAGAAAAAGTGGCCTCGGAAAGAGAGCAGGAGCTCTCGGCTGTGAACTCCAAGCTGACAGCTTTGAAAGAGACCTTGGCTGGCCAAGAGGAGACTCTCAAGTCGGCTTTCCAAGCCGAGGCAGAACTGCGAGGCAAGCTTTCGAGCGCAGAAGAAGCTACGGCAAAGCATCAGGCTGACGCAGGGGAGAGCCAGAGAGCCGCAGCGGAGAAGATCGCCGCTCTCGAGAGTACCATCGAGAAGCTGGGGGAGAAGCTGGCTAATACGGAGGAAGTGCTCGAGGCCACCAAACAAGAGGCTGCGAGATCCAAAGACGCTGAAAGTAAGAAGGTGGAAGAGCTCGAGAAGGAAGCCGAGGCTATGGCATCAAACTTTCAAGCAGAGCTCGTGAAGGTCCAAGGTGTGGCGAGCTCTCTGGAGGAAAAACTGGACGAAGCAGCTCGACTCATTTCTGAGCAGGAGAAGACGATCTCGCGAATGCAGGAGAGCGAGGCCCAGCAGCGAGATGGCTACGCATCGGACACCAAGTCGCTCCTCGCCAAGCTAAGCGCGATGAGCGAAGAGTTTTCCAAGGAAAAGCAGCTGCTGGATAATGAGGTAACTCTTGCTTGGTCTTCTTCTTTCCTTCTAATACTTTGTGATGGACGCCAGATATCTAGTGTCAAAGGCGAGAGAGAGGATCTTCGTAAGAAGCTGAGTGAGATCCACGTAAATGGAGCGTTTGCCAAGAAGTTGGAGACTCGTCCGGCGGAGCCAGCCGTTGAAGAAGTCGAGGTAAGGAACCACACTTCTATAGTTTTCTCTCCTTCTTCCTCGCTTGCTGCTAAGACATGGATTTTCATCTTCGTCACAGATGAGAAGTATCTCCAGAGATTTTGATACCGGAGCTCTCAAGGCAACGCCGAGGAGGAGGAAAGGAGCGGCTTCTTCCGCGGGAGTTGTGGAGGAGGAGACGAGCAGTGGCAAGGACAAAGTGGTGGGAAAGCAGGGCAAGGCTTCCTCCGGGTTCCTGGGAGCAACCATTGTCGCGGTTTCTGTGAGCTCCTTCTTCGTCGGCTTACTGGTGGACAGGAAACTATTTTGAGAGAGAGGAAAAAGAAAAAGTATATATTTTTTCTTATCTTTGCGGCTTTTCATATTCTAAATTATTTGACATACAGATTGAAATATAATTCTATGTAGGCTTCTACTCATCAAACAAATGAAAACTCTCTGAAAACCCTGGGATCCAACTATAAATTTTCTTTTGACAAAAATTTCCATGAATCAGCAAGCTTGTATTTCTGGCAGGTCTGCCAGAAATCCCTCAATATCAAGAAACACATCGTTTAATTCTTGAGGTTGCCCCCAGTAATTGGTTTGCACATCTCCACCTTGAACCCCACCGACAAACTCCTGACTAACTCGATCAGCAAACAGTCCATCGCCAAGCTCACTAGTTTGAGCAAACAGTTCTTGCTCACAATCACCAACGAACTCCTGACTAACTTGATCAGCAAACACTCCATCGCCAAGCTCGCTAGTTTGAGCAAACACTTCTTGCACACAATCACCAACAGGCCCTTGACCCAAGCCTGGCAGAAGCTTCCAGTTTTGATCAAAACCCTCGTGAGAGAAAGGTTGGGCACAATCACCAACACCATAACCTTGCTCCCAATAAATAGTTTGATCAAAACCCGCAACACAATCACCCATAACTTGAGATGATTCGCCTACAAATTCTTCCTGGACGACTGGAGCGATCTTGTCTACCCCATGGCTCTTTAAAGTTCTCTTATTTCCACCGGTGGGCGATAGCGATACGTCCCTTACCTTGCCACCTTGTGTCCATTTTCCCTTGCACGACCTGCAAATATAGCGCGGCTGGTCGCGCTTGCCAGTACTCTTCTCGTTGTTGTAGTAATCGAACCGCGTGTTGTAAGATTGGCACCTTGGGCACTGGTACACGTTGTCCGGAAGGTCGTGGTGCTCCCACACGCCGTACAAGTTTTGATCCCTCACCTCTTGGGCCGTGAGCTTGCAAGCCCTCTCGCTTCTCAGTCGACGCTTCTTTGTCGGCACCATGATACCGTCGTCTTCTCTACTTCTCTTGCTTGCTCTCGCCATAGCTCGTACGATCCTAAAGGACTTGACCTTATTTATTTATATATGCACTAAAGTAAAGGCTGGGTTAGCTTAAACAGCGTAGCTTCCCACTAATCCTGTGCGCTTTAAGGTAAGAATATCAGTCGAAAGATGGATGGATATGCGGCATCCACATCGCAGCGGGCAAGAAGGAAAGAGTCTGTCGAGAAGCCAGGCATGCGCAAGTATTCTCATCACAATGTATGGCAAATGGTTTGGCTGTAAATACAATCAAGGCGCTAAAGGTTGATGATGGAAAACTGGTGAAGCTCAAGATCTATCTATAGGCATTTCCATCCACGCTGTCCAGAGCGACGAGCTGTGGCTGTGACACAGATGCCTTTGTCAGCACCTTGTTGAAGATGGAAGTGCCGTGTTTGACAGGCGTTCATTCCTCCGACTATGATCCAGGCCTACACTGAAAAAACGGCGAACCACGCATTGTATCCAAGCATCAAACTGTTCCATGACACAGTTGAAAAATCCAGCCTGTCGAACACTCCACGAGCGTCGACACTCGGCTCGGGCTCGGCACACATGCGAATCAAAACCGCTCGGATTTTCACCGACTCAAACTTGATCACGCGTTTCTTCTCAGTCGCATCATCCAGTACGCTATCTTCTTCGGTTGCCAGGAGGGAGCAGGCCTTCAACGCAGCCACAATCGTTCGAGGATGGCTGACAGTAAATAGTTCTCATGCGTGAAAACAAATGGAGAGCGGAGCGCACGGGCTTGGTTCTCGAGTGGAGCTGTTTCCATTCATGGAACGATCCGGGGTTTTCTCACCTTTGTGGCTGCGTTGAAAGCTTGCGCTAGTTTGGATAGGCAAACTTGTCAAACTCCGTGCTTTAGAAGATGGCATGGCTATCGCTTTGGAACTCTTCTTTCGGATGGGGCTGAAAGGAGTCACGAGTGCTCATCCTCTCAACATGGTGACTTGTGAGGCAAACTCTTATTCCTGGTCTCCAGGAAATGATCGAAGACTCGTCTGGCGGAGCCAAACATAGAAGAACTTGACGAGGTAACAAACACTTCTTAGTTTTCTCCTCTTGAGAAATGGATTTCCCTTGTTGTCACAGATCTACAGAGATTGTGATACTAGGGTTCTCAAGGCGGCTTCTCACGGAGGAGGCAACCACTGTCGCTTCACTTTTAGATATTCTATGTTATGTGCTTTTAATTACATGTACTTGCCAACATTTATGAGGAATTTCGGGAACTCAGGATTATGTTATGTTAGAATATACTCAAACCACAAACCAAAATATTGCTTAATTTGATCCGCGGGCCCCACGACGGGATATGTTATGTTATGTTATCTACTTTAGAGGTCCCAAATGACCTAAAAAACATGAGCAAGGTGGTGGTACAGAATATGCCGCGGTATCAGACATTCTTTATACCTCCACCTTCCCGTTTTTTAAAGTAGCTGTAGCTCCCCTATCGTGGTGTTGGTAGGGACAGGGCAAAAGTATGTTGTACTACTGGTAGAAGTCACACATTCCAAGTCTGGATGCCGTTAATTACATTCTAGGGTGATGAGTTTATTCTCAATGTTCTTGCTCCTTGTTCTCTCAGTTGTCCCAGTGGCCTCATGCCTCTAGCATCTAAAAACATGTATTAGTGACAAGTAGGAACAATTGTAATAGCATAACTAACATTTTAGTGACTAGCTTTGTTGCAAGAGACCCTGATAGTGCGGGTACTTGCACCAATCTTACATTATAAAAGCACTAAAGGTCGTGATTGTTTGATCTCCTTGAAAAAAGAGTAGTTTAGCTTTATTGGCTCCTAACCAGTCTTCGCTTGCCGAAATTCCTCTCAGATTGCTTATTTTACTTTTGGATAAAGTTCAAAATCGGAGAACTAGAATGGATCACCAAAAATTTCTTACAGTTAGAAGGAAGCAGAGAAGCTCCGGTCCTTGCCCTCAGGCTGACCAGATGTGCCTGGCAAATGCTGGCAGTGTGCTCCAGCAATCCATCTAGCATGGTGATGCTTGAGAACAGGCGGCAGAAATGCCTGACGACGAGGGTGTTCTAGTCAGTCCTACAAACCAGTCATGAAGAATCCTGGGGTTCGCATCGCAACAGATGCCCATGTTCAGCAAAAACTCCTAATTTGTATATTTTTAAATGTGTGTGCAATATTTAGTTTGCTTAATAATAGTACTATTTCTATTTATTAGTGAATATACTTAAAATATACTTGGATACTCTGGGATATTCTACTATCTAATGGTTGTTATTCATTTAAATTAATCATGTATTTATAATTTATAAACATTCCTAAACACTTTCTAGCATATTTTAGTTTATTCTGAAAGCTGATATTTAATCTTGTGTTTATGAATTATAAACATGTTATAATCATAAAATTGATCAATATAATTAATGAATAATAAGCACTATTATTAAGCAAACCAAGCTTTGCTGCATGCAATGCACAACAAATTTTTAATCTAGTTGATCAAATGGAAGTTTATAATTTATAAACACAAGATTAATCTTATTATATATCAACCATTAAATAGTAGAATAAATTAGAATATAATAGAAACTGCTTGGGAAAGGTTATAATTTATAAATGTGTTTATAAATTATAAATTCAAGATTAAATATAAATTAATAACAACTGTTAAATGGTAGAATATCCCAGAAAATTCAAGTATATTCTAGATATATTCATTAACAAGTTTACTTAAGCAAACCAAAAATTCTGAAAAAATTGGCAACTATATATAAGGGCTTTTGACAAAAATTTCCATGAATCAGCAAGCTTGTATTTCTGGCAGGTCTGCCAAAAATCCCTCAATATCAAGAAACACATCATTGACTTCTTGAGGTTGCCCCCAGCAATTGGTTTGCACATCTCCACGTTGAACCAACTCCTGACTAACTTGATCAGCAAACACTCCATCGCCAAGCTCGCTAGTTTGAGCAAACACTTCTTGCACACAATCACCAACAGGCCCTTGACCCAAGCCTGGCAGAAGCTCCCAATAACTGTTTTGATCAAAAGCCTCGTGAGATAAAGGTTGGGCACAATCACCAACACCATAACCTTGCTCCCAATAAGTAGTTTGATCAAAACCCACAACACAATTACCCATAACTTGAGATAATTCGCCTACAAATTCTTCCTGGACGACTGGAGCGATCTTGTCTCCCCCATGGCTCTTTGAAGTTCTCTTATTTCCACCAGTGGGCGATAGCGATACGACCCTTACCTGGCCACCTTGTGTCCATTTTCCCTTGCACGACCTACAAGCGTAGCGCGGCTGGTCGCGCTTGCCAGTACTCTTCTCGTTGTTGTAGTAATCGAACCGCGTGTTGTAAGATTGGCACCTTGGGCACTGGTACACGTTGTCCGGAAGGTCGTGGTGCTCCCACACGCCGTACAAGTTTTGATCCCTCACCTCTTGGGCCGTGAGCTTGCAGGCCCTCTCGCTTCTCAGTCGACGCTTCTTTGTCAGCACCACTATACCATCGTCTTCTCTACTTCTCTTGCTTGCTCTTACCATAGCTCGTACGATCCTAAAGGACTTGACCCTATTTATTTATATATGCACTAAAGTAAAGGCTGGGTTAGCTTAAAAAGCGTAGATTCCCACTAATAATACAATCAAGGCGCTAAAGGTTGATGATGGAAAACTGGTGAAGCTCAAGATCTATCTATAGGGCATTTCCATCCACGCTGTCCAGAGCGACGAGCTATGGCTGTGACACAGATGCCTTTGTCAGCACCTTGTTGAAGATGGAAGTGCCGTGTTTGACAGGCGTTCATTCCTCCGACTATGATCCAGGCCTACCCTGAAACAACGGCGAGCCGCGCATTGTATCCAAGCATCAAACTGTTCCATGACACAGTTGAAAAATCCAGCCTGTCGAACACTCCACGAGCGTCGACAGCAAACTTGTCAAACTCCGTGCTTTAGAAGATGGCATGGCTATCGCTTTGGAACTCTTCTTTCGGACGGAGCTGAAAGGAGTCACGAGTGCTCATCCTTTCAACATGGTGACTTGTGGGGCAAACTCTTATTCCTGGTCTCCAGGAAATGATCGAAGACTCGTCTGGGGAGCCAAACGTTGAAGAACTTGACGAGGTAAGGAACACTTCTTAGTTTTCTCCTCTTCAGAAATGGATTGCCCTTGTTGTCACAGATCTACAGAGATTGTGATACTAGGGTTCTCAAGGCGGCTTCTCACGGAGGAGGCAACCACTGTCACTTCACTTTTAGATATTCTATGTTTAAAGTTCCGATTGCAATCTACTTGCCAACATTTATGAGGAGCTCAGAGGAATTTCCAGAACTCAAGATTATGTTATGTTAGAATACACACCAAAATATTGCTTAATTTGTTTATGTTAACTTATCTACTTTAGAGGTGGATATATTCTAAGTATATGCTCTCTAGATCCATATTTCTTGCTCCTTGTTCTCTCATTCTCTTCTTCAGTTGTCCCAGTATGCCTCCAGCAAGACCCTCTAAAAAACATGTATGAGTGACAAGTAGGAACAATTGTAATAGCATAACTAGCAATTTAGTGGCTAGCTTTGTTGTCAGTCCACAAGAGACCCCGATAGTGCGGGTACCAATCTTCCCTTTTGTTATCAACAATATAAAAGCACTAAAGATCGTGATTGCTTTTGGAAAGTTTGATCTCCTTGAAAAAAGAGTAGTTTAGTTTTATTGGCTCCTAACCGCTCAGTCTTCGCTTGCCGAAATTCCTCTCAGATCGCTTATTTTACTTTTGGATAAAGTTCAAAATCAGAGAACTAGAATGGATCACCAAAGATTTCTTACAGTTAGAAGGAAGCAGAGTAGCTCCGGTCCTTGCCCTCAGGCTGACCAGGTAGAAGATTTGATGTGCCTGGCAAATGCTGGCAGTGTGCTCCAGCAATCCATCTAGCATGGTGGTGCTTGAGGACAGGCGGCAGAAATGCCTGACGATGAGGGTGTTCTAGTCAGTCCTACAAACCAGTCATGGAGAATCCTGGGGTGAGAAATTTGGTCAGATGCCCATGTTCAGCAAAACCTCCTAATTTGTATATTTTTAAATGTGTGTTGCATGAATATTTAGTTTGCTTAGTAATAGTATTATTCCTATTGGTTTGCTTCGTGGTAGTGAATATATTTAGAATATACTTAGATACTCTGGGAAACTAATGGCTGTTATTCATTTAAATTAATCATGTATTTATAATTTATAAACATTCCTAAACGCTTTCTGGCATATTCTAGTTTATTCTGAAAGTTGATATTTAATCTTGTGTTTATAAATTATAAACATGTTATAATCATAACCTTTCAATTGATCAATATAATTAAAAAATAATAAGCATTATTATTAAGCAAACCAAGCTTTGCTGCATGCAATGCACAACAAATTTTTGGTTTGCTTAAGCAAACCTATAGGAGGATTGGGATGGTAATGAATATACCTAGAATATGCTTGAATATTCTAGGATATTCTACCATCTAACAGTTGTTATTTATTTAGATTAATCTTGTATTTATAATTTATAAACATGTTTATAATTTATAAACTTTCTTAAACCCCTTCTAGTATATTCTTTTTGATTCTTTCATCTAATGGTTGATATGAAATAAGATTAATCTTGTGTTTATAAATTACAAACATACTTATAATTATAAAGTTTATTTGATCAATTGGATTAATAAATAATAATAAAACTACTATTAAGCAAACCAAGCGTTGCTACATGCAAGGCGTAGCAATTTTTTAATCTAGTTGATCAAATGGAAGTTTATAATTTATAAACACAAGATTAGTCTTATTATATATCAACCATTAAATAGTAGAATAAATTAGAATAACTGCTTAGGAAAGTTTATATTTTATAAATGTGTTTATAAATTATAAATTCAAGATTAAATATAAATTAATAACAACTGTTAAATGGTAGAATATCCCAGAAAATTCAAGTATATTCTAGATATTATCATTACCCTTACTTAAGAAAACCAAAAATTCTGAAAAAATTGGCAACTATGTATAAGGGCTTTTGAGAAAAATTTCCATGAATCAGCAAGCTTGTATTTCTGGCAGGTCTGCCAGAAATCCCTCAATATCAAGAAACACATTATTGAATTCTTGAGGTTGCCCCCAGCAATTGGTTTGCACATCTCCACGTTGAACCCCACCAACAAACTCCTGACTAACTTGATCAGCAAACACTCCATCGCCAAGCTCGCTAGTTTGAGCAAACACTTCTTGCACACAATCACCAACAGGCCCTTGACCCAAGGCTGGCAGAAGCTCCCAACAACTGTTTTGATCAAAAGCCTCGTGAGATAAAGGTTGGGCACAATCGCCAACACCATAACCTTGCTCCCAATAAATAGTTTGATCAAAACCCGCAACACAATCACCCATAACTTGAGATGATTCGCCTACAAATTCTTCCTGGACGACTGGAGCGATCTTGTCTACCCCATGGCTCTTTAAAGTTCTCTTATTTCCACCGGTGGGCGATAGCGATACGTCCCTTACCTTGCCACCTTGTGTCCATTTTCCCTTGCACGACCTACAAATATAGCGCGGCTGGTCGCGCTTGCCAGTACTCTTCTCGTTGTTGTAGTAATCGAACCGCGTGTTGTAAGATTGGCACCTTGGGCACTGGTACACGTTGTCGGGAAGGTCGTGGTGCTCCCACACGCCGTACAAGTTTTGATCCCTCACCTCTTGGGCCGTGAGCTTGCAAGCCCTCTCGCTTCTCAGTCGACGCTTCTTTGTCGGCACCATGATACCGTCGTCTTCTCTACTTCTCTTGCTTGCTCTCGCCATAGCTCGTACGATCCTAAAGGACTTGACCTTATTTATTTATATATGCACTAAAGTAAAGGCTGGGTTAGCTTAAACAGCGTAGCTTCCCACTAATCCTGTGCGCTTTAAGGTAAGAATATCAGTCGAAAGATGGATGGATATGCGGCATCCACATCGCAGCGGGCAAGAAGGAAAGAGTCTGTCGAGAAGCCAGGCATGCGCAAGTATTCTCATCACAATGTATGGCAAATGGTTTGGCTGTAAATACAATCAAGGCGCTAAAGGTTGATGATGGAAAACTGGTGAAGCTCAAGATCTATCTATAGGCATTTCCATCCACGCTGTCCAGAGCGACGAGCTGTGGCTGTGACACAGATGCCTTTGTCAGCACCTTGTTGAAGATGGAAGTGCCGTGTTTGACAGGCGTTCATTCCTCCGACTATGATCCAGGCCTACACTGAAAAAACGGCGAACCACGCATTGTATCCAAGCATCAAACTGTTCCATGACACAGTTGAAAAATCCAGCCTGTCGAACACTCCACGAGCATCCACACTCGGCACAGGCTCGGCACACATGCGAATCAAAACCGCTCGGATTTTCACCGACTCAAACTTGATCACGCGTTTCTTCTCAGTCGCATCATCCAGTACGCTATCTTCTTCGGTTGCCAGGAGGGAGCAGGCCTTCAACGCAGCCACAATCGTTCGAGGATGGCTGACAGTAAATAGTTCTCATGCGTGAAAACAAATGGAGAGCGGAGCGCACGGGCTTGGTTCTCGAGTGGAGCTGTTTCCATTCATGAAACGATCCGGGGTTTTCTCACCTTTGTGGCTGCGTTGAAAGCTTGCGCTAGTTTGGATAAGCAAACTTGTTGAAAGGAGTTACGAGTGCTCGTCCTTTCAACATGGTGACTTGTGAGGCAAACTCTTATTCCTGCTCTCCAGGAAATGATCGAAGACTCGTCTGGGGAGCCAAACGTAGAAGAACTTGACGAGGTAAGAAAAACTTCTTAGTTTTCTCCTCTTGAGAAGTGGATTTCCCTTGTTGTCACAGATCTGCAGAGATTGTGATACTAGGGTTCTCAAGGTGGCTTCTCACCGAGGAGGCAACCACTGTCGCTTCACTTTTAGATATTCTATGTTTAAAGTTCCGATTGCAATCTACTTGCCACAGAGGAATTTCGGGAACTCAAGATTATGCTATGTTAGAATATACTCAAACCACAAACCAAAATATTGCTTAATTTGTTTATGTTAACTTATCTACTTTAGAGGTGGATATATTCTAAGTATATGCTCTCTAGATCCATATTCTCCCATATGACCTAAAAAACATGAGAGTGTTGTTGTAGCTCCCCTATCGTGGTGTTGGTAGGGACAGGGCAAAAGTTGTACTACTGGTAGAAGTTACACATTCCAAGTCTGGATGCCGTTACATTCTAGGGTGATGAGTTTATTTTCAATGTTCTTGCTCCTTGTTCTCATTCTCTTTTTCAGTTGTCCCAGTGGTCTCCAAGACCCTCTAAAAACATGTATTAGTGACAAGTAGGAACAATTGTAATAGCATAACTAGCATTTTAGTGATTAGCTTTGTTGTCAGTCCAAGTGTGTCTGATAGTGCGGGTACTTGCACCAATCTTCCCTTTTGTTATCAAAACAACATTATAAAAACACTAAAGGTCGTGATTGCTTTTGAAAGTTTGATCTCCTTGAAAAAAGAGAAGTTTAGTTTTTTTGGCTCCTAACCGCTCAGTCTTCGCTTGCCGAAATTCCTCTCAGATCGCTTATTTTACTTTTGGATAAAGTTCAAAATCGGAGAACTAGAATGGATCACCAAAGATTTCTTACAGTTAGAAGGAAGCAGAGTAGCTCCCGTCCTTGCCCTCAGGCTGACCAGGTGGAAGATTTGATAGTGTGCTCCAGCAATCCATCTAGCATGGTGGTGCTTGAGGACAGGCGGCAGAAATGCCTGACGACGAGGGTGTTCTACTCAGTCCCAAACCAGTCATGGAGAATCCTGGGGTGAGAAATTTGGTCCTCGAGATGCCCATGTTCAGCAAAAACTCCTGGTTTGTGTCATTCTCCCCTTCGTCATGACCCAGCCACATATGGCAGTTTCAAGAAGCTAAACAAGCCTCATATGAAGGGAGTCCAAAGCTAATTTGTATATTTTTATATGTGTGTTGCATGCATAATATTTAGTTTGCTTAATAATAGTACTATTTCTATTTACTGGTTGGTAGTGAATATACTTAGAATATACTTGGATACTCTGGGATATTTTACTTTCTAATGGTTGTTATTCATTTAAATTAATTATGTACTTATAATTTATAAACATTCCTAAACAATTTCTAGCATATTCTAGTTTGTTCTGAAAGTTGATATTTAATCTTGTGTTTATAAATTATAAACATGTTATAATCATAACCTTCCAATTGATCAATATAATTAATAAATAATAAGCACTATTATTAAGCAAACCAAGCTTTGCTGCATGCAATGCACAACAAATTTTTAATCTAGTTGATCAAGTGGAAGTTTATAACTTATAAACACAAGATTAATCTTATTATATATCAACCATTAAATAGTAGAATAAATTAGAATAACTGCTTAGGAAAGTTTGTAACTTATAAATGTGTTTATAAATTATAAATTCAAGATTAAATATAAATTAATAACAACTGTTAAATTGTAGAATATCCCAGAAAATTCAAGTATATTCTAGATATATTCATTACCCTTACTTAAGAAAACCAAAAATTCTGAAAAAATTAGCAACTATATATAAGGGCTTTTGACAAAAATTTCCATAAATCAGCAAGCTTGTATTTCTGGCAGGTCTGCCAGAAATCCCTCAATATCAAGAAACACATCATTGAATTCTTGAGGTTGCCCACAGCAATTGGTTTGCACATCTCCACCTTGAACCCCACCAACAAACTCTTGACTAACTTGATCAGCAAACACTCCATCGCCAAGCTCGCTAGTTTGAGCAAACACTTCTTGCACACAATCACCAACAGGCCCTTGACCCAAGCCTGGCAGAAGCTCCCAATAACTGTTTTGATCAAAAGCCTCGTGAGATAAACGTTGGGCACAATCACCAACACCATAACCTTGCTCCCAATAAATAGTTTGATCAAAACCCGCAGCATAATCACCCATAACTTGAGATGATTCGCCTACAAATTCTTCCTGGACGACTGGAGCGATCTTGTCTCCCCCATGGCTCTTTAAAGTTCTCTTATTTCCACCGGTGGGCGATAGCGATACGTCCCTTACCTTGCTACCTTGTGTCCATTTTCCCTTGCACGACCTACAAGCGTAGCGCGGCTGGTCGCGCTTGCCAGTACTCTTCTCGTTGTTGTAGTAATCGAACCGCGTGTTGTAAGATTGGCACCTTGGGCACTGGTACACGTTGTCCGGAAGGTCGTGGTGCTCCCACACGCCGTACAAGTTTTGATCCCTCACCTCTTGGGCCGTGAGCTTGCAAGCCCTCTCGCTTCTCAGTCGACGCTTCTTTGTCGGCACCATGATACCGTCGTCTTCTCTACTTCTCTTGCTTGCTCTCGCCATAGCCCGTACGATCCTAAAGGACTTGACCTTATTTATTTATATATGCACTAAAGTAAAGGCTGGGTTAGCTTAAACAGCGTATATTCCCACTAATCCTGGACGGTTTAAGGTAAGAATATCAGTCGAAAGATGGATGGATATGCGGCATCCACATCGCAGCGCGCAAGAAGAAAAGAGTCTGTCGAGAAGCCAGGCATGCGCAAGTATTCTCATCACAATGTATGGCAAATGGTTTGGCTGTAAATACAATCAAGGCGCTAAAGGTTGATGATGGAAAACTGGTGAAGCTCAAGATCAATCTATAGGCATTTCCATCCACGCTGTCCAGAGCGACGAGCTGTGGCTGTGACACAGATGCCTTTGTCAGCACCTTGTTGAAGATGGAAGTGCCGTGTTTGACAGGCGTTCATTCCTCCGACTATGATCCAGGCCTACACTGAAAAAACGGCGAGCCACGCATTGTATCCAAGCATCAAACTGTTCCATGACACAGTTAAAAAATCCAGCCTGTCGAACACTCCACGAGCGTCCACACTCGGCACTCGGCACGGGCTCGGCACACATGCGAATCAAAACCGCTCGGATTTTCACCGACTCAAACTTGATCACGCGTTTCTTCTCAGTCGCATCATCCAGTACGCTATCTTCTTCGGTTGCCAGGAGGGAGCAGGCCTTCAACGTAGCCACAATCGTTCGAGGATGGCTGACAGTAAATAGTTCTCATGCGTGAAAACAAATTGAGAGCGGAGCGCACGGGCTTGGTTCTCGAGTGGAGCTGTTTCCATTCATGGAACGATCCGGGGTTTTCTCACCTTTGTGGCTGCGTTGAAAGCTTGCGCTAGTTTGGATAGGCAAACTTGTCAAACTCCGTGCTTTAGAAGATGGCATGGCTATCGCTTTGGAACTCTTCTTTCGGATGGAGCTGAAAGGTGTCACGAGTGCTCATCCTCTCAACATGGTGACTTGTGAGGCAAACTCTTATTCCTGGTCTCCAGGAAATGATCGAAGACTCGTCTGGCGGAGCCAAACATAGAAGAACTTGACGAGGTAAGAAACACTTCTTAGTTTTCTCCTCTTGAGAAATGGATTTCCCTTGTTGTCACAGATCTACAGAGATTGTGATACTAGGGTTCTCAAGGCGGCTTCTCACAGAGGAGGCAACCACTGTCGCTTCACTTTTAGATATTATGTTTTGTGCTTTTAATTACATGTACTTGCCAACATTTATGGAATTTCGGGAACTCAAGATTATGTTATGTTAGAATATACTCAAACCACAAACCAAAATAGCTTAATTTGATCGGCGGGCCCCACGACGGGATATGTTATGTTATGTTATCTACTTTAGAGGTTATGCTCTCTAGATCCATATTCTCCCAAATGACCTAAAAAACATGAGCAAGGTGGTGGCACAGAATATGCCGCGGTATCAGACATTCTTTATACCTCCACCTTCCCGTTTTTTAAAGTAGCTGTAGCTCCCCTATCGTGGTGTTGGTAGGGACAGGGCAAAAGTATGTTGTACTACTGGTAGAAGTCACACATTCCAAGTCTGGATGCCGTCAATTACATTCTAGGGTGATGAGTTTATTCTCAATGTTCTTGCTCCTTGTTCTCTCATTCTCTTCTTCAGTTGTCCCAGTGGCCTCATGCCTCTAGCATCTAAAAACATGTATTAGTGACAAGTAGGAACAATTGTAATAGCATAACTAACATTTTAGTGACTAGCTTTGTTGTCAGTCCACAAGAGACCCTGATAGTGCGGGTACTTGCACCAATCTTACATTATAAAAGCACTAAAGGTCGTGATTGCTTTTGGAAAGTTTGATCTCCTTGAAAAAAGAATAGTTTAGTTTTTTTGGCTCCTAACCAGTCTTCGCTTGCCGAAATTCCTCTCAGATTGCTTATTTTACTTTTGGATAAAGTTCAAAATCGGAGAACTAGAATGGATCACCAAAGATTTCTTACAGTTAGAAGGAAGCAGAGAAGCTCCGGTCCTTGCCCTCAGGCTGACCAGGTAGAAGATTTGATGTGCCTGGCAAATGCTGGCAGTGTGCTCCAGCAATCCATCTAGCATGGTGATGCTTGAGAACAGGTGGCAGAAATGCCTGACGACAAGGGTGTTCTAGTCAATCCTACAAACCAGTCATGAAGAATCCTGGGGTGAGAAATTTTGCCCATGTTCAGCAAAAACTCCTAATTTGTATATTTTTAAAATGTGTGTGCAATATTTAGTTTGCTTAATAATAGTATTATTTCTATTTATTGGTTTGCTTAGTGGTAGTGAATATACTTAGAATATACTTGGATACTCTGGGATATTCTACTATCTAATGGTTGTTATTCATTTAAATTAATCATGTATTTATAATTTATAAACATTCCTAAACACTTTCTAGCATATTTTAGTTTCTTCTGAAAGTTGATATTTAATCTTGTGTTTATGAATTATAAACATGTTATAATCATAAAATTGATCAATATAATTAATGAATAATAAGCACTATTATTAAGCAAACCAAGCTTTGCTGCATGCAATGCACAGCAAATTTTTAATCTAGTTGATCAAATGGAAGTTTATAATTTATAAACACAAGATTAATCTTATTATATATCAACCATTAAATAGTAGAACAATTGATCAATATAATTAAAAAATAATAAGCATTATTATTAAGCAAACCAAGCTTTGCTGCATGCAATGCACAACAAATTTTTAATATAGTTGATCAAATGGAAGTTTAAAATTTATAAACACAAGATTAGTCTTATTATATATCAACCATTAAATAGTAGAATAAATTAGAATAACTTTATATTTTATAAATGTGTTTATAAATTATAAATTCAAGATTAAATATAAATTAATAACAACTGTTAAATGGTAGAATATCCCAGAAAATTCAAGTATATTCTAGATATATTCATTACCCTTACTTAAGAAAACCAAAAATTCTGAAAAAATTGGCAACTATATATAAGAGCTTTTGACAAAAATTTCCATGAATCAGCAAGCTTGTATTTCTGGCAGGTCTGCCAGAAATCCCTCAATATCAAGAAACACATCATTGAATTCTTGAGGTTGCCCCCAGCAATTGGTTTGCACATCTCCACGTTGAACCTCACCAACAAACTCCTGACTAACTTGATCAGCAAACACTCCATCGCCAAGCTCGCTAGCTTGAGCAAACACTTCTTGCACACAATCACCAACAGGTCCTTGACCCAAGGCTGGCAGAAGCTCCCAACAACTGTTTTGATCAAAAGCCTCAGGTTGGGCACAATCACCAACACCATAACCTTGCTCCCAATAAATAGATTGATCAAAACCCACAACACAATTACCCATAACTTGAGATAATTCGCCTACAAATTCTTCCTGGACGACTGGAGTGATCTTGTCTCCCCCATGGCTCTTTGAAGTTCTCTTATTTCCACCAGTGGGCGATAGCGATACGTTCCTTACCTTGCCACCTTGTGTCCATTTTCCCTTGCACGACCTACAAGCGTAGCGCGGCTGGTCGCGCTTGCCAGTACTCTTCTCGTTGTTGTAGTAATCGAACCGCGTGTTGTAAGATTGGCACCTTGGGCACTGGTACACGTTGTCCGGAAGGTCGTGGTGCTCCCACATGCCGTACAAGTTTTGATCCCTCACCTCTTGGGCCGTGAGCTTGCAGGCCCTCTCGCTTCTCAGTCGACGCTTCTTTGTCAGCACCATGATACCATCGTCTTCTCTACTTCTCTTGCTTGCTCTCGCCATAGCTCGTACGATCCTAAAGGACTTGACCTTATTTATTTATATATGCACTAAAGTAAAGGCTGGGTTAGCTTAAAAAGCGTAGATTCCCACTAATAATACAATCAAGGCGCTAAAGGTTGATGATGGAAAACTGGTGAAGCTCAAGATCAATCTATAGGCATTTCCATCCACGCTGTCCAGAGCGACGAGCTGTGGCTGTGACACAGATGCCTTTGTCAGCACCTTGTTGAAGATGGAAGTGCCGTGTTTGACAGGCGTTCATTCCTCCGACTATGATCCAGGCCTACACTGAAAAAACGGCGAGCCGCACATTGTATCCAAGCATCAAACTGTTCCATGACACAGTCGAAAAATCCAGCCTGTCGAACACTCCACGAGCGTCCACACTCGGCACGGGCTCGGCACACACGCGAATCAAAACCGCTCGGATTTTCACCGACTCAAACTTGACCACGCGTTTCTTCTCAGTCGCATCATCCAGTACGCTATCTTCTTCTCGAGAAGAATGCGAAGGATTCTCTCGAGGAGGTTGAAACGTATAAGAAGAACGTTTCGGTCCAAGAGGAATAGGCTAAGGAGTGGATGGAAAAAGAGAAAGATGTTGAGCGTCTTCTTCAAGAAGCTCAGGCGAGAGGAGATGCTGCTGAAGAAAGCAGCAAATCATGGCAGGCCGAATGCGAAGACTTGAAAGAAAAGGTGGCAGCCGCTTCCAAAATTGAGGCGATCTTGAAGGAAACAGAAGCTCAACTACAGCTTCTTCAACAGACGGCAGCTGACGCCGAGAGCAAGATCACGGCATTGGAGTCCAAGTTGCGCTCCGCAGAGGAATCTGCCGCAGGCCACGAAGGTGATGCTCAAAAGCATCTGATGAAGGTGGCGGAACTTAGCGAGAGCCTGACAAGTATCGAAGCCATTGCCGCTGCTTCTGAAGAAAAGCTTAAGTCGAGCGAGCTTGTGATTAGTGGCTTGCGGAGTGATTTGGAAGAGGCAAAGTCAACAGCAGAGAAACACGTGGCGACTGCAGCTGGCATTCAGGCAAAGCACGACGATCTTCAAAAGGAACTCCATGAGAAGCTGAGCCTGGCCGACGAGAAATACCAAAACTACGAGCGAAGCTTGGAAGAGTCCTCGGCAACGACCTCGCAGTTAAAAGAGTCTCTCCTGGCTCTTCAAAGTCAAGCTAACGAAGCCGCAGAATTGACTACAAAACTGCAAGCGGAGCTTCAAGATTCCAAGGACAGGGAAGCGAAGCTCGCTGAGCAGCTCGAAGCGTCCAGAGCAGCGGGTGAAAAGCAAGAGGCAGATTATAAAGCGGCATTGAATGAGCTTCAAGAATCACTGACGAGACAGACGGAGGAGGCGTCCTCTAGACACGAAGCTCTTGCGAGAGATTTGAGCTCCGGCGTGGAAAGAGAGAAGGAACTTGAACACAAGCTTCGGACGGTGGAGGAGACGTCTGCGATTCACGAGAAGTCCAGCAACGAGTATAGCCAGAAATCTGCGCAGCTCGAGGACAAGCTGCGTGAAATCCAGGCAGAACTTTCCACTCACGCGGCAAAGGCTTCCGAGCTCGAAGGAGTTGTGGAGAGCTCTCGTCAAATGCATGTGACACTTCAAGGGAGCGTCGAAGCTGCCGAGAGCAAATCTGCGCATTACGAAGAGCTCGCCAACGTCTCCAACAAGAAGGTTACGGAGCTGGGGGAGGAGATGTCGAGTTTACATTCGAAACTGGCATCTCTAGAGAAGGTTCTGGCGAGCCAGGAAGAAACTCTGAAGGCGGCTGTTGACACCGAGGCGGAGCTACGTCAACAGCTCAAGCTCGCAGAAGAAACTTCAGCAATGCACGAGGCAACAGCAGGCGAACGAGAAAAGGTGGCCTCGGAAAGAGAGCAGGAGCTCTCGGCTGTGAACTCCAAGCTGACAGCTTTGAAAGAGACCTTGGCTGGCCAAGAGGAGACTCTCAAGTCGGCTTTCCAAGCCGAGGCAGAACTGCGAGGCAAGCTTTCGAGCGCAGAAGAAGCTACGGCAAAGCATCAGGCTGACGCAGGGGAGAGCCAGAGAGCCGCAGCGGAGAAGATCACCGCTCTGGAGAGTACCATCGAGAAGCTGGCGGAGAAGCTGGCTAATACGGAGGAGGTGCTCGAGGCCACCAAACAAGAGGCTGCGAGATCCAAAGACGCTGAAAGTAAGAAGGTGCAAGAGCTCGAGAAGGAAGCCGAGGCTATGGCATCAAACTTTCAAGCAGAGCTCGTGAAGGTCCAAGGTGTGGCGAGCTCTCTGGAGGAAAAACTGGACGAAGCAGCTCGACTCATTTCTGAGCAGGAGAAGACGATCTCGCGAATGCAGGAGAGCGAGGCCCAGCAGCGAGATGGCTACGCATCGGACACCAAGTCGCTCCTCGCCAAGCTAAGCGCGATGAGCGAAGAGTTTTCCAAGGAAAAGCATAATGAGGTAACTCTTGCTTGGTCTTCTTCTTTCCTTCTAATACTTTGTGATGGACGCCAGATATCTAGTGTCAAAGGCGAGAGAGAGGATCTTCGTAAGAAGCTGAGTGAGATCCACGTAAATGGAGCGTTTGCCAAGAAGTTGGAGACTCGTCCGGCGGAGCCAGCCGTTGAAGAAGTCGAGGTAAGGAACCACACTTCTATAGTTTTCTCTCCTTCTTCCTCGCTTGCTGCTAAGACATGGATTTTCATCTTCGTCACAGATGAGAAGTATCTCCAGAGATTTTGATACCGGAGCTCTCAAGGCAACGCCGAGGAGGAGGAAAGGAGCGGCTTCTTCCGCGGGAGTTGTGGAGGAGGAGACGAGCAGTGGCAAGGACAAAGTGGTGGGAAAGCAGGGCAAGGCTTCCTCCGGGTTCCTGGGAGCAACCATTGTCGCGGTTTCTGTGAGCTCCTTCTTCGTCGGCTTACTGGTGGACAGGAAACAATTTTGAGAGAGAGAAAGAAAAAGTATATATTTTTTCTTATCTTTGCGGCTTTTCATATTCTAAATTATTTGACATACAGATTGAAATATAATTCTATGTAGGCTTCTACTCATCAAACAAATGAAAACTCTCTGGAGACCCTGGGATCCAACTATAAATTCTTTTAAAAAAAATTTCCATGAATCAGCAAGCTTGTATTTCTGGCAGGTCTGCCAGAAATCCCTCAATATCAAGAAACACATCGTTGAATTCTTGAGGTTGCCCCCAGCAATTGGTTTGCGCATCTCCACCTTGAACCCCACCAAGAAACTCCTGACTAACTTGATCAGCAAACACTCCATCGCCAAGTTCACTAGTTTGAGCAAACAGTTCTTGCTCACAATCACCAACAGGCCCTTGACCCAAGCCTGGCAGAAGCTCCCAATAACTGTTTTGATCAAAAGCCTCGTGAGATACAGGTTGGGCACAATCACCAACACCATAACCTTGCTCCCAATAAGTAGTTTGATCAAAACCCACAACAAAATCACCCATAGCTTGAGATGATTCGCCTACAAATTCTTCCTGGACGACTGGAGCGATCTTGTCTCCCCCATGGCTCTTTAAAGTTCTCTTATTTCCACCAGTGGGCGATAGCGATACGTCCCTTACCTTGCCACCTTGTGTCCATTTTCCCTTGCACGACCTACAAGCGTAGCGCGGCTGGTCGCGCTTGCCAGTACTCTTCTCGTTGTTGTAGTAATCGAACCGCGTGTTGTAAGATTGGCACCTTGGGCACTGGTACACGTTGTCCGGAAGGTCGTGGTGCTCCCACACGCCGTACAAGTTTTGATCCCTCACCTCTTGGGCCGTGAGCTTGCAGGCCCTCTCGCTTCTCAGTCGACGCTTCTTTGTCAGCACCACGATACCATCGTCTTCTCTACTTCTCTTGCTTGCTCTCGCCATAGCTCGTACGATCCTAAAGGACTTGACCTTATTTATTTATATATGCACTAAAGTAAAGGCTGGGTTAGCTTAAACAGCGTAGATTCCGTGCGGTTTAAGGTAGTCTAGAGCGCTGAAAGATGGAAGGAGCGATCAAGGTATGCATCCACATCGCAGAGGGCAAGAAGGAAAGAGTCTGTCGAGAAGCCAGGTATGCATAGCGTACTGGATGATGCGACTGAGAAGAAACGCGTGATCAAGTTTGAGTCGGTGAAAATCCGAGCGGTTTTGATTCGCATGTGTGCCGAGCCCGTGCCGAGTGTGCACGCTCGCGGAGTGTTCGACAGGGCACTGGATTTTTCGACTGTGTCATGGAACAGTTTGATGCTTGGATACGGAGCGCACGGGCTTGGTTCTCGAGTCGAGCTGTTTCCATTCATGGAACGATCCGGGGTTGAAAGCTTTGTGGCTGCGTTGAAAGCTTGCGCTAGTTTGGATAGGCAAACTTGTCAAACTCCGTGCTTTAGAAGATGGCATGGCGAGGTAAGAAACACTTCTTAGTTTTCTCCTCTTGAGAAATGGATTTCCCTTGTTGTCACAGATCTACAGAGATTGTGATACTAGGTTTCTCAAGGCGGCTTCTCACGGAGGAGGCAACCACTGTCGCTTCACTTTTAGATATTCTATGTTTAAAGTTCCGATTGCAATCTACTTGCCAACATTTATGAGGGGCTCAGAGGAATTTCGGGAGGTAGAACTCAAGCAAAGACACAAGGATCTGAGAGGAATTTCGGCAAGTGAAGACTGAGCGGTTAGGAGAGTATGTGTGGCGAATTTGCCAAAAAGACTAAACTACTCTTTTTTCAAGATCATCACGACCTTTAGTGCTCTTTGTAATGTTGTTTTGGTAACAAAAGGGAAGATTGGTGCAATGGTATTGCCAGTATCCGGGTCTCTTGTGGGTGCAAGAAAAACATGGAAACTTGACAACAAAGCTAGTCACTAAAATGCTAGTTATGCTATTACAATTGTTTCTACTTGTCACTAATACATGTTTTTGGAGGGTCTTGCTGGAGGCATGAGACCACTGGGACAACTGAAGAAGAGAATGAGAGAACAAGGAGCAAGAATATTAAAAATAAACTCATCACCCTAGAATGTAATTAACGGCATCCAGACTTGGAATGTGTGACTTCCACCAGTACTACAATATACTTTTGCCCTGTCCCATGATAAACAGCTGTGAAACACTTTTATGTAAGCAAACTTATGATGGTAGTGGATATATTTAAAATATATTTGGATATTTTAGGATATTCTACCATCCAATGGTTGTTATTCATTTAGATTAATTTTATATTTATAATTTATAAAATTTCTTAACCCTTTTTAGTATATTCTTTTTTATTCTATCATCTAATGGTTGATATAAAATAAGATTAATCTTGTGTTTATAAATTACAAACATGCTTATAATTATAAACTTTATTTGAGCAATTAGATTAATAAATAAGAATAACACTACTATTAAGCAAATCATGCATTGTTACATGTAATCTGTAGCAATTTTTTTTAGGTCATTGATTGAGATTCTAGAATATGGATCTAGAGAGCATATATTTAGAATATATCCACCTCTAGTAAATAAGCAAATTAAGCAATATTTTGGTTTGTGGTTTGAGTATATTCTAACATAACATAATCAACTGTGTTTATAATCCTTATTTTACTTTTGGATAAAGTTCAACACCCCCTCAATCGGAGAACTAAAATGGTGGCCAAGGACTGACTAGAACACCCTTGTCGTCAGGCATTTCTGCCGCCTATCCTCAAGCACCACCATGCTAGATGGATTGCTGGAGCACACTGCCAACATTTGCCAGGCACATCAAATCTATGAGGCAAGGACTGGAGCTACTCTACTTCCTTCTAACTGTAAGAAATCTTTGGTGATATGTACAAACCAGTCATGGAGAATCCTGGGGTGAGAAATTTGGTCTTCCCTTGCATTAGATGCCCATATTCAGCAAAAGCTCCTAATTTGTAAATATACTTGAAAATATTATATATATTTTTAAATGTGTGTTGTATGCAGCAATATTTAGTTTGCTTAATAATAGTATTATTTCTATTTGCTTCATGGTAGTGGATATACTTAAAATATGCTTGAATACTCTGGGATATTCTAGTTTATTCTAATAGTTGATATTTAATATTTTTATAAATTATAAACATTTTAATTTTAAATAAAATTAAATATCTAACTTTAAATTTGATGATAAATGCTTGGAAAGTTGAAGTTGTTTCTTATTTTTTTATTTATTTATGTGAAAATTGTATTTATATACTTGTTGCCAACTTGCAAACTAGTCTAAAATAGTATAGACAATAATAAATAATATAATATATCTACAATGGTGGGGGGCATGTTCGGTTGCCATGTTTCTGGGAAATTTTTATTGATGTTTGCATGGGCAATGAGAGTTGGGCACAACAGCAAGGCTGGAAGAAGCACATTGCATATATATATATAAATCAGTCTGTATGCACGCATGCAAAGTTTGCATCCGTATTTTTACTTGGTAAGCTAAACCCGAATCATCAACACCAGACAACGGTGCGAGTAAGATTGAGATGGAGGCCATATTGCATCTGTCACTAGTTTATAGTGTTGCAAATGACTTTGCCCAAGTAAACGAGAGCCCCTTTTTTTTTTCACTCTGGAGCAATCTTTACACTTGAAACCATGGTCACATGTAAACTACCTATATATTGGCGATTAGGAGATCGAGCTCCAAAGAAAGAAGCATAGAGGGTTTCAATCTCTTTGCCTTGCCAACGAGGTAATGACGCGTTATCACGAGTTGAGGTTCTTACTGCCACAACACACGAAAACTCGAAATGTCTCGTGAGCTCTAAACGTAAAGATTGGATTAATTACTAAGAAATTATTTGAACTTATATTCTCCTCATATGTTCTACGTCTGTAAATTCCTAGACTTGTCACGGGGTTCGTCTGAGGAGAAGCGGTGCTCTCGGGAAAGAAAACAGTGAAGCTGGCGGCGAGACGCGACACGGGGGACAAGAGTCACTGTGAAAATCTGTGAACAAAAGATTAAAAATCCCCTGCCGCTTCAATAAGGTTGAAAAAGGGACAATTTACCCCTTGATCTCGAGTTTTGAGGTGCGTACTGCGAAGAGATCTCGCTGCTTTCTCGACGATTGTTAGTAGATTCTGTCAATGCGTGTTGCTTTTTGTCCAGACGCTTTGTCCGGAATGATC
>NW_003314372.1:112072-121952 GCF_000143415.4 Selaginella moellendorffii
AAAAAAATAAAAAAAGGGCCCAGACGGCAGTGCAGCGTGAGCATAACCCATAGTGGTGGGTGTTGCGACCTTCTTCAAGGGCGGATCTTCACGACCCACGACGAGCGCTGGCCTCCTGGAGCGAGGATTCGGCGAGCCCGTGCAACTGGACCGGGATCCAGTGTAGCCCACAATCCGGGAGAGTCACCCAAGTCACGCTCGATGGCCTCGAGCTCTCGGGACCGCTGGGACGGGGCCTCCTCAAGCTCGACCACCTCCAGGTCCTCTCGCTCGCCAGGAACAATCTCTCGGGATCCATCTCTCCACAGATTCGCGTGCTAAAATCCTTGCGAAACCTGAGCTTAAGCCACAACGCTCTCTCGGGTCCCCTCCCTGGAGCCAGCCTCGCCAGTTTGGAGCTCCTCTCCCTCCTCGACGTCTCCCACAACTCTTTCTCCGGGAGTGTGCCACCCGAGCTCTTCGCCAATTGTTCCAAGTCCCTGAGGTACGTGTTTCTCTCCGGGAACCAGCTCGAGGGCGATCTCCCGGACTCCATCGCCAGCTGCGAGAGCTTGGAAGCTCTGGGAGCGTCCGAGAACCGGCTCTCGGGCTCCATCCCAGCCGGAGTTGGATCGCTGTCCCGGCTGGGCTCCCTCGACCTCTCGCACAACTCGTTGAGCGGGGAGATCCCTCCGGAGCTTGGCCAGTGTCAAATGCTGGTGAGCTTGGATCTGAGCTACAACCTCCTGTCCGGAGAAATCCCGTCCTTCCTCGAGAGCTTGTCTCGGCTGGAAGTTCTTCGCTTGCCTGGGAACTCTTTCTCTGGTGGCGTGCCCGAGTGGATCGTCACTGGCTTTCCGGAGCTCCAGGAGCTCAACCTCGCGGAGAACGATCTGGGAGGGACGCTGCCATCTTCCATCGGCTCCATGAAGGCGCTGCGGAGGCTCTACCTCCACAACAACAATCTCCAGGGAGCTCTTCCGCCAGCCTTGGCCGGATGCTTCAACCTCTCCACCATCGACTTGAGCAGCAACAACTTCTCCGGCGCCATCCCTGACGAGATCTTCGAGCTGGAGCTGGAAAGGTTGGCTCTCGCCATGAACAGCTTCTCTGGAGGCCTCCCCGTGGCTCTCTCGTCGTCAAACTCGTCCAGCGCTTGCAAAGTCATCCAGAGCTTGGATTTGTCGAGAAACTCTCTCGAGGGCGAGATCCCACCGCAGGTTTCCGGCTGCCAGCACTTGAGAAGCTTGAATCTGGGACAAAACGGGCTGTCGGGCAGCATTCCGGAAGAACTCGTCGCTGGACTGTCCGAGCTAAGCAGCCTCGACCTCAGCAGTAACTTCCTCACAGGATACATCCCCAGAAGCTTTGGCGGCTCTCCATCGCTGGAAACTCTCAAACTGGATGACAACGCTCTAGTTGGAATCATTCCTGAGGGGCTTGGAAACTGCTCCTCTCTGCGATACCTGTAAGTGTTCTTCGCGTTTGCCACCTAGACAGACTTTCACGTAAGTTTCTTGTCCATGCAGGGATCTCTCGCAAAACAACTTAACTGGAGGAATACCCGTCGAGCTCGCCGATCTGAGCAGCCTCCAGAGCTTGGATCTATCATCAAACCATCTCACCGGACAGATCCCAACAAGCTTCGCCCAGCTCCAAAACCTCTCGCTCTTCAACGTCTCGCACAACTCTCTCGCCGGCCCCATTCCAAGCGATGGAGCTTTTCCATTGCTAGATCCGAGCTCCTTCGCTGGAAACGCTCATCTTTGCGGTGCCTCGCTCAGCATCGACTGCCCCGCAATCCCAAAACCGATCGTCCTCAACCCAAACGCCACCACCACCCCAGACCCGATCATCTCATCTTCAGACCATCGTTCACCACCCTCGAGCAAGATCGTTCTCAGCGTCTCGGCCATCATCGCCATCTCGGCCGCCGCGGTGATAGCTCTCGGCATCGTCGTCGTCAGCCTCCTCAATCTTCGGAGCCATCCCAGGCCGCGAGCCAGCTTCTACGTCGTGGACAGCCTCCCTGGATCATCTCCCAGCGAAGATCTCGCCATTGGAAAGCTCGTCATGTTCACGGACGACTCGGACAGCCGCGACGAGGATCTCCTCCCGACCGCCCAGGCGCTGCTCAACAAGAACTCGGAGATCGGCCGAGGAGGCTTTGGAACCGTGTACAAGGCGACGCTGGCCGCGGGAAGAACAGTGGCGGTGAAGAAGCTGAGCGTTCCAGGAATGGTAGAAACGCAGGACGAGTTTGAGAAGCGCGTCCAGTTCCTCGGGAAGATCCAGCACGAGAACCTCGTCAACTTCCAGGGGTACTACTTCACTCCAAAGCTGCAGCTGCTCATCTACGACTTCGTCCCGAACGGAAACCTCCACTCCAAACTCCACGAGCAATCTGTTCTTCCGTGGGAGCTCCGCTTCAAGGTGGCGCTGGGAGCCGCGCAGGGCCTCTGCTACCTCCACCACAAGTGTCGGCCGCGGGTGATCCACTACAACTTCAAGTCGAGCAACGTTCTCCTGGACGATGGCTTCAACGCGCGGGTGTCCGACTATGGCCTGGCCAAGCTGCTTCACTCGAGGGACCGCTTCGTTGTCATGAACAAGCTCCAGAGCTCGCTGGGATACCTGGCTCCGGAGTGTGGCTGCGAGAGCTTCAAGGTGACGGAGAAGTGCGATGTCTATGGCTTCGGGGTCGTGCTGCTGGAGCTCATCACTGGGAAGCCGCCGGTGGAGTATCTCGAGAACGATGTAGTGATCCTGTGTGACTTTGTGAGATCGCTGGCGGACGATGGCAAGCCGCTGCTGTGTGTGGACCCGAAAATGGTGGTGTATCCCGAGGAGGAGGTGATGACGCTGATCAAGCTGGGGCTGGTTTGCACGTCGCCGGTGCCTGCTAACAGGCCGTCAATGACTGAGGTCGTCCAGATCTTGGAGCTCATCAAGCCGCTTGCTGATAACAGGAGCTAGTTCTTCACTACGATCGCAAAGAGCGGAGTCTAAACTTTCCTGCATGGCTGAGCTTCCGACGAGAGAAAAAAGAAGAAGTTTCACCGTTTTCCTTCGACGAGGTTACAAAGAACCGAGGTTTTTTCCACCCTTCTAGAAAGCACTCCAAAATTCTCCAGCAAAATAAGAAGCAGAAGCCGCGACTGATGGTGGTCACAGACCTTCGAAGTACCGCAAGTGATCATCAAATGTTTCCGCGTGTCTGATCTTGGTTATGGATCCGTCGTCTTCGATCTACAATTTTCATTTTTTGTCACGCATTGATAGGGAGAAACCAAAGAGGACATACCCAGTACTCTGGTGGCCGCATTTTCAAGTTGTAAGTCGATGCCATACTCATGCAGTACGCTCCGGCGTCGTGAACAACGATTCCATCGCCCTGTCGCAAGGTTTTAGATCACCACGGAAAGAAAACCTTATATGAACATCTTACTCTCTTTGGAGTTGGAAGCTCTCTATTCTTTCCCAGGAAATCGGCCGACTCACAGACAGGCCCCACAACGTCGTAAGTTTTCACTTCAGCGTCGGATCCAGCGGGAGCTACGAGCTCAATGTGCTGCGTCAAATAAAGAGTTAATAAAAAGGAAGTGAAAATGGAATGGCTGGACACTTACCTGGTACGCGTCGTATAAGCTGGGACGAATCAACTCAGACATGCTACCATCAATCACAATGAAGTTCTTGTTGCCATTAGTTTTGACCCCCGTCACGCGGTTAACCAGCGCTGCCGCGTTCGCAACGAGCGATCTTCCAGGTTCCATGATCAAAGTCAGACCTCTAGAAACCACCAGATCACGAACCTAAAGGTGCATCTTTGAGTCAATACCCTGGAATGATCTAAAGCTAGAAACAGTTACCGTGTCAACCAAATCCCTTGGTGTTGGCAGAACGGCCCCGGTATGATAATAATCGATGCCCAGACCACCTCCAATGTTGAGATACTTTAAATCAAAACCTTGAGACTTGATCTCATCCATGTACTGGACCATGAGCAATGCGGCATCCCGGAAGATATTCACCTGTGGAACGCACTTACGATAAGAGAAAGAGAAAAAATGAAATGCTTGCCTTCGTGATGGTCGAGCCTAAATGGCAGTGCGCACCAACAAGCTTCACCTCATTGGGATGCTGTTTTATCTCATCCAAAAACCACTGGAGCTTCTCGTTGCGAATGCCAAACTTGGAGTTTTTGTTGCCTGTCGCGACATAAGGATGAACCTGAAAGAAACATTGAGGCGCGAACACGCTAGATGAAATTGAAACACCACTCACTTGTGGATCAACGTCAGGATTGATGCGTAGTAAAACCCTGACGCACTTGTTGGCAATCTTCCCAGCTTCGACTATGTGAGCGAGATCAAACTCGCTATCAATGTTGACGAGCACATCGTTCTGTGCAGCAAGCACCAACTCTTCGGGAAGTTTTCCATTTCCATTAAACACGCACCTGATGAAAAAAAAGAGTTATTCCTCGAGTATGTCTTGGAAGGAAAAAGAAAATAAAAAACTTTACCTGGTGGGATCAAAGCCAGCGTGCAATGCAAGCCTAAGCTCATTTCCACTCACGAGCACAGCACCACTGCCCAAGCTCCGGAAATGCTCGAGGATTTTCACATTGTTGTTGGCCTTGATAGCATAGCCAACGATGGAGCTAATGCCCTGCAATGCCGACTGATACGCCAAGAAATTCCGGCTAAGCTGGGGCTTACTGTACAGATAGAATGGCCGCTTCTCGGGCACCGATTCCATCACGTCTTGCACCCTGCGATCCTCGCAGTAGAGGAATCCATCGCCTTTGGCCGTAAACGCCCTGGATGCCGATTCAAGCGAGCTGGATGGCTTGCTCTCGGCGCCAATACGCTCCGACACAGCCGATCTGATAGTAGTGAGCCTGCGCCGCGTCGAGAAACGCACGGCCGACCTGGAAATGCCGACGATCTCTCCCAATCCCGCGCTCTTCCCCAATGCGGCTCCAATTGGAGCTCGAGAGCTTCTCGTCGCCATCTAAACCCTAGAATAAACCCTAATCAAAGGTATCTCCGACCTTTTAAAGGTCTAGAATAGAAAAAGTTTCTCGCCAAACTAGGGCAATTAAAAAATTGGCGCCAAGAATTGGGAGGATTAGGGTTAGGGCTAGCGGGCTCCAGCGTAGATGTTAGAGAGCAATGCGTAGGCGCCCGTGCGGCCGGGCGCGATCTTCATCAGCATTTGCGCGACGCGCCTCCCTCTCTCGAAATCGCCGTGAGTTCTACACGAGCTGAGCAGCGCCATTCCATTGAAAGCCCTCTCCTCTTGGGGCGTTCGCAGCACCAGATCCTCGGCCTCGCCCAGCCATCCCGCGCGGCCCAGCAGATCGATCATACACCCGTAGTGCTCCGGCAGCGGCACAATCCCGTGGTCCTCGATCATGAGCACCATGTAATCGCAGCCTCGATCGGCGAGCCCGGCGTGGCCGCACGCCGCGATCACGCTCTGGAACGTGATCGTGTTGGCCAGGAATCCTTCGTTCTGGAGCTCCTGGAAGAGATCCAGGCTCTCGAGGAATCGGCCATTGCTCGCGTGCGCGGCGATGAGCGCGTTCCAAGAGATCGTATTGCGATGGGAGAGATTGGCGAAGATGGCGATGGAATCGGCGAGGCTGCCGCATTTCCCATACATGTTGAGGAGCGCGGTGCCCAAGAACACACCGCGATCTCTCCCACTCTCGTTGATCAGGCCGTGCACGAATCGCCCCTCGCCCAGCGAGCTCTGCCCCACAAAGCAATCCAGCATCGCCGCGAATGTGATCTCGTCTGGCCGCGATCCCTCGCCCAGCATCCGCCGGAAGAGCTCCATCGCCTCGATAGCCAGCCCCTGCGCCGCCATCGCGCCCAGCATCGCGTTCCAGGAGATCGCGCTCTTGCTCTCCAATCGATCGAAGATCTGTGATGCGCGATCCAAGAGGCCAAACTGGGCGAACATGTAGCACAGCGCGGTGCCCACGCGATCGTCGCTCTCGCAGCCACAGCCGCGGATTCGAGCCAAGATCTCCTCGCCATCACGAATGCTTCCGGCATTCGCGCAAGCGTCAACCGCCGCGACAAACGCGATGGCGTCGGGCTTGATCCTCATCTCCCGGAAGAGCTCCAGCGCCGCGGCGTGATCGCCACGATCGGAGTAGCCCCCCAGCATCGTCGTCCACAGCACCACATCCTCCTCCTTGCCTCGATCATCGCGGATCCGATCGAAGAGCTCGCGCGCTCGATCGATCCGGCCACACTTGCTATACATCCTCACGATCGCAGTGCCCAGCACGAGGTTGATCGAGAGCCCAGTCGCGATGATTCGATCGTGCGCTGCCTCTCCCTCTCGCAGCGCCGCGATCTCCCCGCAAGCATCCAGCAGCGTCGCGAAGGTGGTGGAATTTGGATCACACTGCGCCTCCAGGTCCATGGATCGGAAGAGCTGGATCGCGTCGCTGGATCGGGAATTCTGGGCGTAGCCCGCCAGCATCGCGTTCCAGGAGATTGTGTTCTTAACGTCCCCAGCCATGGAATCGAAGATCTTTCTCGCCTCGTCGACGCTGCCACACTTGCTGTACATGGTGATAAGCGCGGTGGAGAGAACTACGTCTCGATCGATCAATCGTTGCTCGGCAGCGCAGGAATGGATGGTTTTGCCTGGTCGCAGCTTGCCCAAGATCGAGCAGCCATTGAGGCTGTTGATGAAAGTCACCTGGAATTGGGTCAAACGAGAAAGTCATCACGGAAGATCAGGAAGAACACAAGCGCACCTTTTGTGGGCGAATGCCTTCCAGCTGCATTTGATCGAGGAGCTGGAGTGATTTGGTTGGGAATCCATGGTGGATGTAGGCCGCGATCATGATGTTCCAGGTGACCAAGCTCTTCTCGGGTATTCTCGCGAAAATCCGGCAGGCCTGGGCGAGATCTCCACACTTGTTATACATGTTGACGAGCGTTGACGCCACGGCCACATCGGTCTCGATCTCGTTGACCCCCGCGAAGCTCGCGTGGATGGATTTTCCCCGCTCTAGATCCAGCGTTTCGCTACACGCCGAGATCGCAACCACGAAGCTCGTCTTGTCCGGCCGCGATGATCCATCCTGTTGCATCTGCCAGAAGAGCCTCAGCGAGATCTTCCACTGCCGCTCACGATTGCAAGCCTTCATCAGCGTCGTCCAGGAAATTCCATCCTGGGACTCCATCACCGCAAAGAAATCCATGGCCTCGCGCAAGAATCCCCCGGCCGTGGCGTAGAGATTGAGGAGGGAATTGGCGAGCACGAGGTCGCCTCCAAACCCTCGCTCTGTGGCTCGGTCGAAGATCCTCCGGCCCTGGATCGCGTCTCCGAGCGCGACGCAGAGATTTACGGCCGCCGCGAAGGTGATCCTGGTGGGAAGAACCCCGCACTGCTGCATCGCATGGAAGAGATCGAGCGCCTCGCGGTGTTGCCCGCGCTGGGCAAATGCCGAGATCATCGTTGTCCATAGCCCGGCGTCGTCGAGATCGAACTGGCAGAGGAGCTGCCGCGCGTCGTAGAGACTGCCAAGCCGGAGATACATGTGAATCACATAGCTCGCCAAGAACTCGTCTCTGTCTAGCCCGTCCCTCACAAGATCGGCGTGGATCGATCGCCCTTCCACCAATCTGCGGCAATTCACGAGCTGGTGGCGGTAGAGCGTGATCGCATTCACCGATGACGCTGCTGCTGGCGCTGCGATCAAGATCCTCCCCAGGAAATACTGGCCTCCGTGAGAGAGCGACGACGCTACCGCCATAATCCCGGGCCGATCGAACGATCCGCGAGTGCGAATCACTCAGATCCTCGCCCGCGCCATCGCGATCGATCGATCGGTAGAACATTACCGCGTAGAAGGCCGCGCTCCCATTCTTCCCTGGATTTCAAAAAGATGCCCAGGCACATACCGTCATAGAGCGTAGCAGAATATCTTCAGAGCAAGCAGAATATGCCTTTTCGGCGGGATATTCTGCTAGATCTGGCCCAAAAAGGGCTCACCCAAGGCGATGGCGATGGCGCTGGAGGAGGATTGCGACAGTGGAGAGGAGGCAAGGTAATGGTGTGACACGCTAGCTAGCGGGAGATCCCGGGGGACTCTTTGATCCAGGGCAGAAAATCCGAGGAGAGGAGCGAGGGATCAAGAGAAATTTGGAGGCCGCGGCCATGGCCATGGAGGTCACCCAGGTCCTCCTCAACGCGCAATCCGCCGATGGCAGCGTCCGCAAGCTCGCCGAGGACAATCTCCGCCAGTTCCAGGACCAGAATCTCGCCGCCTTCCTCGTCTCGCTCAGCGGCGAGCTCGCCAGCGACGACAAGCCGCCCGAGAGCCGCAAGCTCGCGGGGTTGATCCTCAAGAACAGCCTCGACGCCAAGGACGCCGGGCGGCGCGCGGAGCTAGGGGACCGCTGGCTGCTGCTGGATTCCGCCGCCAGGGCACAGATCAAGGCCGCGCTGGTGGCGACGCTGGCGGCGCCAGTGGCGGAGGCGCGCCACACGGCGGCGCAAGTGATTGCAAAGGTGGCGGCGATAGAGCTCCCTCGCCAGGCGTGGCCAGAGCTCATCCCAGGCCTTCTCGCCAACGTCACGTCCTCCATGGGCGTCGCCAATGCCGCCCATCTCAAGGAGGCGACGCTGGAGACTCTGGGCTACGTGTGTGAGGCCATTTCTTCCGAGGTTCTCGCGCAGGATCAAGTAAACTCCGTGCTCACGGCGGTCGTGCAAGGTATGAACTCCTCCGAGGCGAGCAGTGAGGTGAGGCTGGCCGCCACCAACGCGCTCTACAATGCGCTCGACTTCGCGCAGACCAACTTCGACAACACGGTGGAGCGAGACTATATCATGAGGGTGGTCTGCGAGGCAACTTTGTCACCGGATTCTCGAGTCCGCAAGGCCGCGTTTGAGTGCCTGGTTTCGATCGCGTCCACGTACTACGAGAAGCTGGCGCCTTACATGAAGGATGTTTTCGCGATCACTTCCAAGGCTGTCAAGGAGGACGAGGAGTCCGTGGTGCTGCAGGCTCTCGAGTTTTGGAGCTCCATTTGCGACATAGAGATCGAGCTCTTGGACGAGTTCTCGACGACCGGGGATTCGGAGCTGTCCAACTTCCATTTCATCAGGCAGGCTCTGCCTTACCTCGTCCCGATGCTGCTGGAGACGCTGACAAAGCAGGAGGAGGGGCAGGATCAGGACGAGGACGTGTGGAACTTGGCTATGGCGGGAGGGACTTGCTTGGGACTGGTGGCCAAAGCGGTCGGGGATGATATCGTTCCGCTCGTCATGCCTTACGTGCAAGAGAACATCTCGAAGCCCGACTGGCGGTGCCGAGAGGCGGCGACTTACGCGTTTGGATCCATTCTCGAGGGACCCGGACCGGACAAGCTCGCGCCGCTCGTCACCAGCGCTCTACCATTCATGCTCAACGCCATGAAAGACGAGAACAGCCACGTCAAGGACACCACCGCGTGGACGCTGAGCCGGATCTTCGAGTTTCTTCACGGTCCCAGTGTGGATACGTCAGTGGTGAACCAGGCCAACCTCCCGTTGATCCTGTCAGTGCTGCTCGAGAGCATCAAAGACGCACCGAATGTTGCCGAGAAAGTTTGCGGGGCGATCCATGCGGTGGCTGTCGGCTACGACGATTCCTTGACGAGCACCGGTGGCAGCAATCCTCTGTCACCTTTCTTCCAGAACATCGTTCAGGCGCTCCTGGCGGCTGCCGACCGAGAGGATGCGGCGGAGACGAGGCTGAGAATCGCGGCATACGAGACTCTCAACGACGTGGTGAAGTGCTCGTCCGATGACACTGTCGCGGTCGTGGGTCAGCTGGTTCCGGTGATCATGGAGAAGCTCGGGCAGACACTCCAAATGC